>NW_008619777.1:25094-50965 GCF_000691845.1 Merops nubicus | reverse complement strand
GTGGGCGAGCACACGATGTCGATCATGGAAGGCGGCAGCACGGGGATGTAGGTGTGCTGCCAGGTGAAGGGGTACAGCAGGGCCACTGTGGCGTGGCAACACTTGGAGAGAGTGCTGGAAGATAAAACACAATCAAGGGCAATGGCTGGTCAGTCAGGAGATGAGTGGGGCTTCTTAGAGATCAGGGCTCTTTCAGTGGCCCCCTGACTGATTTCTGTAATGACTAGGGGCTTTCCAGACTTCTAACCCTGTTTCTCAACTTCAGGATCAACGACTTGAGGTAGCAGCCCAGGTTATAAAGGATGATCCTGGCCCACGAGCAAGTGACAAGAGACAGGTCCCACTGAATCCAGCACCTGCTACTCCAGTGCCCTGATGGGAAGTATCAGACAGAAGTGAGGTCTTCCATGCACTGCCTTTTGCTAGAGAAATGAGTTTGTTCTCCCACAGCATGCCTCTGTGGCTGTTCCCATGGGAAAGCTGCGGGTCTGACTGCACAGGGGCTATACTGTCCAGCACGGGCAGCACACACTCATGTGGTGCAGAAGAAGGCTCCACCACTACAACAGCTATCTGTTGGGCTGCGCCATGGCCCACTTACTTGCTGGCCATACTCTTGGCCTTGTCAGTGCAGCTGGATGGCCTGTTTGGAGTCCCTGGCCAAGCACTGGGCACAACCTACAGCCACAAGGTCCCCAGGTGTCCCTGCAGGCTATTCCAGCCACGGTCCACCTCTGCCCCTTGGCTTGCTACATCTGCAGCATATATGCTTTGCCTTTGGGCAACCCTCAGGCAGGAGCCAATGCCATGCTTTTCTATTGGTCTCAATCATGCTGACAGCTTCTAGCAGCCATGCCAGAGCACGGGGGAAGGAGGAAGGCAGTGTTCTCCAGCTGGAGGCTATTGGGGCACCCCACAGCCTGTGAAGCCTGGCAAGGATACTCAGAACCACAGCAGAGTGAAATCCCAGGAGGGGAGCACATGGCCAGCCTCTGTAGGAAGCTGCCCGTGGGTCACGGGACCGCAGCCTTCCTTCTTCCTCCTTCACATGCCACCAGCAGCTCGGCTGCAAGCGCCTTTGCTGACAGCTTCCAAGAGGGTCTGTCCAGAAACCCCATCGGTTTTCTGGCAGGAGAGAGGCAGGGTCTGCAGTCAGCCACAGCAGAGCTCGCTGCAGGGCACCCATTACTCATCCATTCTGGGTCTGGAAGCATTTGTATGCATCGGGAGGGAGGCTCGCCACTATAAGCCCTGTATATAACGTCATTTTGTTTTACTAGCATCCAGCTCTCAAAAGGCTGGAGGAGGGGAGGGGGGCTGGTGCGGCCGGGAAGAGTCACGTCGCCAAGGAAGGACACCCAGCTGGCTTCTGTTAAACTCCACAGGGGAATCTACACTCAGCAACCCGGATCTGGCAGTTTGTTGCTGACTTCAGAGGGAAGGTGTTTGATGGGTGTGGACTAGAGCTCCCACTGCACAGTAAAGCCTGCTTCCCTGCCCCCCTCTCTCCAGCGAAGTTTGGTGGACTTGATCGCTGTGCTGCAGTAAGGCTGACACATGCTGAGCAGAGTGGCGTGGCTGGGGTACAGCCAGCTGGCTTTCATCAGATCAGCTCAGTTTAGCAGAACACTATTGTTGGTGCTGGGACATCAGTGTGGCCATATGAAGTAATTAGGCAGCACACATGATTAAACATATGATGCATCTGGAGACAAGTAAATCCCAGGGGAGAGGCTGGAATGTGCTTAATGTGAGAACTTTATCTAGGACTGCAACAGGTAGAGCCTGGAAGGGATGCCTGGCATGTGTGGCAGAGAAAGTCTCTTCGCAAGATGGGGACAGTTTACTGTCCCCAAAGGCTTGTCTTTTCCTAAGGGGATACTCTATAAAAGCAGAGGACCCTCAAAGGCTGTGTCACAGACCGACAGCTTCAAGCCTTTAGACGGGAAAAAAACCCTCCGTTCCACATCCTTGTTTAGGAAGGTCTTGCAGTATCCTGCTCCTTCTCCACATTCACTCCTGCTGCCTGCCCCTCTGTCACTGCTCTCAAGCTGTGCCTGCCCTCGCCAGCAAGCCCACGTCTTGCTGTGTCTACCACACAGGAAAGGTAGATAATGAACTTGAAAGAAACAAAATTCAAATAATAAAAAACCACAGAGCTAGTAACAAACAGAAACATTCACCAAAAAAAAAAAGAAAACAACCCAACCAGGAGAAAATGTGGGAACAGTATCAGAGGAGATTATTTTTCTTGTATTTTTCATACAAGCTAATCTTGAAAGGAACTGCAACAAAAGTCGAAGTACCATCTTAGAAGTGTGCTCCAAGTTAATGAGATCCTTTAAAAACTGCCTCCTTCAAGGCTGAGCTACTTGTACATACATGCATGTCAGCCACGTTAGAAGAGGCAAAAGAAGGGGCTTCTCTTCCCCTCCATTACTGCAGAGCAGATTGTCCCCTCTACAATTTCTGACTGACAATAGCCCCAGAAATAACAGCTGAAAGGACACCTCCTTCCAGCACTTGTCCGCAGCACTGTGACATTACTCTTGGCCCACCACCATGGGACTTCCTCTTCTTTGAGGAGAGGTTGAATGTGGAAGTGTTAGAAGTTTCACCTTTGTCACAAATCCTCGATACTGAGGGCACATACAACTTTCCTGCCTAAAGGTGGGAGCTGACTTTACAGGCAGCACTTGAAAACCAATAGAAAAGATCTCTGTCATTCCAGGTAGCTCCACAGAGGAACAGTGAGCAGCTGAAGTACATGGTTATTTATGGCACGGTGAGATATTACAGCATGCTGTCTCCTACTATATTTGTGGTGGCTTGTTCCACCCTCACCCCTGCTCTCAAGTCCCAGTGAGTACACACGGTACGTTGAGAGATTAAGTGGGAGGAAAGATGGCTGAAGTCCAGTTAGTGGAAGTCACAGACTGTGACTGTGACTTACAACGAGCTATGCAAGTCTGAAATTGCGTGCACCAAGCAGTGGGAAGTAAGGATAGCTTCCCCTTCCACCCTTCCATCTGGGAATGCCTCATCACCTCCGGAATGAATCCTGATGATCTCTGCTCTGAAACGCTTCTCACAGGGGAGGCAACACTGACGCATCTCTACCACAGGCAATTCAGTCAGGCTTGCTCTGCAGATAGTCTCAGGGATTTGCAGTTTGCCAGGAGCCCAGCAGAACCTCAGTCCTTTGGAATGACTCAAGCCTAAGCTCCCTTCTCTTGCATATGGCCCTGAAACAAGCACTAAGGGACTGCTGGTTCACACCACAGCTACTGAGCCTTGCAAAAGAATCCAGTACAATAATTTCCTTTTATGCTGTCTGTGTGACCCTGTGCTCCTCAGCCAGCAGTCATGGGAGGACTGCCCAAACCGCACCACAGCTGTAATGCAGCAGGTACTCATCCATGCAGAACCATGCCATGGCCACTGAAGTTCCAGGCACTGGTCAAGCTGGATGCCTCTTTCTATGAGATGTGCACAGGATCAACCACAGTTGATGCACAGAACACAACCAGAACAGTTTAATGTGCTTTCAAAGCACCAATTACATCAGCATTGGCCAGCCCTTTGAGGCCTCCTATACCAGACAGGGAGCCAGTGCCTTTGGGTACTTAGAGTCAAGGTCCCTAGCAAAATCCCAAATATCCCAGGCAGCACCCACCATAACCAAGACGACAATGGCCGCCATTGGAATAATACTGACCCAGGATGCTGTGTTTTGCTTGGTACACTCCAGATGCCACCAGGAATGAAGAAATCTACCCAATGTGATTGCAGCATGGTCTAGGGAGTGCCATGCACTACCCTCAGGTCACACAAGTTCAATACCAAGTGCTCAAATAGGACACAGACAGCACATTTTAAGGCTTCTGGTTTCAACAGTAATCCTTAAAATACTGTAGGTCTTTTAAGTACCCTTTCAAGATCCTGAGCACATTTTCATGGGTTCATTCAGCCTCCTGTAGGGAACATGATTGAGCTCTATGGCCAATGTCACTTGCACAGGAGCTATAGACTGACAAACAGAACTCTCTGGCCAAGTGCTGCCTTGGTCAGAGAAATAATACTGCAGCAATTTGTGACATTTGCTTGCTTGAACAACAAGCCTTCATACCACAAAGTAGTCTATGCAAAATCCTACCACACAGCACCTTATGAAGCTGCTGCTTCTTGGTAGCCACCTTGAACACAGGTGGTCGATAAAGAATCTGAATACAACAGCTGCAACTACATAGCAACTCTTCCTCTCCTGGGAAAACTTGCTCCAAGACTAGCTTGACTGGCTCCACAAAGACACCCTGACAGCTTACAGCAGCTTCTAAGGAAGGACAGTGGTTGCTCAGCTTGGTTGCTTTCCTCCTAAACTTTAGACTGACTGCAGGGTTTCCATCTTTCTGCTCCAAAGGAAAGCACCTATCCTAAAAAGCTCCTCAAGCTGAGTCCCTCTTTGGGTTTAGGATACCTCATGATTTCTAAAACCCACTATTGAATCAATCAGCCTTTTGGAGTTTAATGCCAGGAAGCCCTTTGCTCCCTGCACTAACCAAACTGCTGAAAATATGCTGGCATTTGGCAATTTAAGATGGCTTGATTGTGTGTTGTTCCTTTTTTCTTTTTTTTTTTTATAAGCTCTGCTACAGTAGCATTCATTTTTCAAACACCTTCAGATTTCTGACGCTGTCACATCTGGCTTTAGCTCTGACGGATCGCAGATCTGGTTGACAACGTTTAACAGGCGCAGGAGCTCCCAAAGGTTGCCCCGTGGCTTTGAGCAGCACTGCTGCAAATCCCACCAGGAGGACGCCAAGTTCCACCGGCCGCAGGGACCGTCACTGCCTCCCACCGACGTGGCAGGTTACTGCAGCTGAAGAAGCGAGCGTTACACTCCGAAGAAGCTGCTATTATCTGACATCCAAACTTCATCCCTGGGTTTCTTCTTATCCCTACTCACAATACAAAAAGGAGCAACCTGGGAGGCTGGGATTCGCAGTGCCAGATTTGTTTCTGGAGCACATGGAAAAGGCTTCTTTTGGATTAATGACCTCTTACTGGGGATGACCACATTTAAAGTGTCTACCCTATTCTTTCAGATCTGCCTTTGATAACAATGACCACTTTGTGTTGTTGACACAGCTGTGGTTTCTGGCAGGGACAGAGGCAATTGCTCAAGTTGGTCAGATCCACAACAGGCTTTTGTGGTGATCTGGAAAAAGGGTGCCTTGATTTTAAGCCTTTAAAAAGCTTATTTATTTAAAAAGCACTCTGAATCAAACACAGCTCCTGCTCAGGTCAGTAAAAACAGTCCAGCTCTAGGTATCTTGTGAAATCAGGCCATTTTATCTGGAAGATGCCTTCTAAAAGGTTGGTCTGCAGTGCCTTGAACTGCATGCCAGGCAGCATCACTTGGAAACAAAAGCAGCTCTTGTGTTGCAGTGCCTAACCTGTGCCATGGCCTCCACCACCCCAGGACTAAAGTTTATAGTGCAGGACTGAACAAGAGCTAGGGAAGGCTGCACAGACCAACATAGTTTTAACAAAGTCATTTCCCTGGGTTGCGAGGCAGTGTATACTCCAGTTTCCATAGCGATGGGAGGAACCAACCCTCCCAGAAACTAATAAACCAAATTCTTTCCTTTTCCGCTGCCAGGCTTTGGATTGACAGGTTTTTGAAAAACACTGTGCTCATTCTAAAGATGGAAAAGATCAAGTATTTCACTTGTTGTACACTTGTTAGATGCATTTTTTGGCTCAACATGAAAACATTTCACAGTTCACACAGTACTTGGCAAGACACCTTTCAGCTTTCTTTTCCCACAGACTGACTTTATAGCAATTAAAAGATGCAAATAAATTGCATACATCATTTTCTCTGTCATTCACACCCAGACACACCTTTACACACCTGTACAGATAGTTATTGATAGTGCCCATGTGAAGAACTGCAAAGGTGGATAAGTGTAATTTATCATGCATCTTTCACCATGTCACCTGCACTCTCCCTGTTAATCCATCTCAGCTGGACTATTTCTAGCATTCCTAACCTCTGAGCAGTTTCCAACAGCTGCTTTTATAGTTTTGTTGTTTTTTTTTTTTCTTTTCTTAAGCTACTGCCAGAATGTGTTTCTTTTCTTTCCTCCAAAACTGACATTTTCACCCCAGAAGTAAATACTACTTAATATTCATTGAGTTCAGTATGTTCCTTTCCCAGAAAAAGTATCTCATTTGGACAGAAGATCCCGTACCTACAATACTATCAGCTTTCAAAACATGGCATTGCCACCAACAAGTAGAAGACACAGTTTACCTTATGAAAGGCTCACCAATCCAGTGCACTCAGGTCACTGACCTGGATGAAAATACAATAGTTTACTTAATTTTGAGGGTTATTCTTCATTTGAACCTTAGCCCTGTGGCCTAACAGACACTGGGTCTTTAAAACATGGGAATTCTGTTCTTTTTTCTTTATTTTCTTTTCCTTCAGAAGAAAGCCGTTTATGGTCTATTTAGAGAATCTAGAAACTGTGTTTCTATAAGCTCTCTCCCATTCTGTTGCACAGGCCTGGGCAGCTGGACTCATTCCTAAGAACCCTGGATATACTGGCAAAAGATATAGGAAAAAAAAAAAAACACCAAAACACCATAACCCATGGAAGTGCTTTGACTTAGAGATACTCTGTAACACACCCCATGCTCAGAAAACAGGGTGATGTGCTGTCATATAAAGTCGTGATAGGAAAAGAGCTGGTAAATAAAGGTTCATTCTAAATTGACACCTTAACAAAACCAACCAAACAAACTAACAACAAACCACAAAGAAGTTCCCTACCATTTATTCCTACCACCCAGCCCTCCTGTAGAGATTACTGTGTGATCTGTGCCCTTAACAAATTTTCTCACAATGTAAAATTTGTCCTACAGAGGAGAAAAACCTTTGAAACAAAGCCTGTCATCATAAATTATCACCTAAATCTTATATGCTACGTAGAAATACAGTGTTAGGATGAATTCTGTCATTTCAATGCAAATCTGAACATTCTGCATGAAACGTGTGGATCTGGTATCCAGAATAGTGAATATCTACATGTATAATGTATCAGAGATTATAAAGAGGCAATTCTTCCCCGCTCTGATCCAAGGCAGCTGCCAAAACCTGCAAGCAGCCGGTGCTGCCTGGATGCTACAGCCTCCTTCTCTCCAGCCTTCCTGTGCCTGCGGACAGCTGCCCGAGCCCTGCCCGCAGGGCGCCCCGAGTCCCTGCACGACGAATCCTTCCCTTCACCTCCCCGCAGGAGGGGCCTCCCCGTTCTTTGCCCCAGCGCTCAGTCCCGGAGCTGCAGCCTGCTGCCTGGAAGTTGTGAAAACACACAGCTCAGGGGCACTGTACACTCCTGAAACCTGAGCATGCTCCTAAGTGTCATTACTCATCCAGGCAGCTTTTCTTTCCCCATCCTTGGTGAACTCTCCTCCCTGAATCCTCAAGTGCTTCAAGGGCTGGAGAGCTGCCAACCACCAGCTGCACAAGATCTTAAAGAAACTTGGGCCCATTTTCATAATTTAGGAGAGCAAACAATTTATTTTTTTTTTAAAAAAACTGAGCAGATTCAAAATAGAAGGGGGAAGTCATCTGTCTCATTCCCCTTCATCGCATCCTTTATTTTCATCCCCCACAAGAAAAAAGTCTTTAGAAACCACTATTAAAATACAAGCTGAAGATCTAAGATTTTGTGACATCAGGGACCCAGAAGGGACAAGTGAACTCTGCCCAAAGCTTGATCCCTGGAAATTCCAGCAGAGCTCAGTGGGAAACACTGCAGCATCATACAGCAAAAGGAAAGGTTTTGCTTCCCTAGCACTGGGGATCTGCTCTGAAACAGTCTGGAGGAAAAGGAATTTTGGTTCTCCTCGGGGAAGTGAGGCAGCATGCTTTCTGCAAGCTGCAAAGGCAAAACATGGTGCACAGCCTGAGTTCCCCACTCCTGGGAAGTACAACCCTACTCACACCAGATATGAAGCTGGAAAAGAGCAGAGAAGAAGAAAAAGAACAAAGCAGAGACCATCAGTTGCTTCAGTCCTCTCAGCCCCCCTCCCTCAGCAGCATTTTGCCCAAGGACACACGAGCGGGTACCTGAGCTTGTCTGCAATAAAGATCACCCTCCTCTCCAGCAGCAGGGAGGCAAAGACTCTGCTCAGGTGCCGCACGCTGAGGGATGTGAACAAGGACTCAAAATCAACATGCTCAAGCCTGGAGTCAAGAGGCCGCCGCAGCTCAATGACCTGTTGGAAGAGAAAGAGACCACAGGTTAGCTCTTGCTGTCCATACTGTGGCAACCAAAGACCCAACAGTGATTTTCACAGCTAACAAGCCTTGCTGACTGTGCTCGCAAACACCGCAGAGCATTAAGTCCTCAAACAGTCTTTCCAAAGACCTCGCACAAATCCTTCTTCCAGAAGAAGACAATCCAGAGTTCAGTCCAATGGGCACAGTGTGACACCAACCACAAATTCCTCCCACTGGACTGAGGACTGGGAGCTCTTCCTAAGGAGGAAAACTAGTTTGATTGCAGCTAGGAGTGGCTTCATGTGTGTCTGGCATTCGAGCAGCAGACTGGCATGGAGCCCTTCAAATTTGCACTCTTATTTTTATGCCTGCGATGTATTCTTTTTTTTGCTGCAAGAATCTGGATGCCTAACCTGCTGACTAAAATTTTTTTAGAACAGTTACAAAAAAAAGCAACCTGTGGGCATTTTCCTTTGTTCATATCCACTTAAATAACTCCTGTCACAACTCCTTAGCACTTCATACTACTGATCTTAGACAGATGCTCATCTAAGTTATTCTTGAAAGCCTCCAACACTGATCTGTAAATCCCACAAGAAAATTACTCTAGTTCTGAACTACCCTGACCAACACCAAGCCTGCAGCTGAAACATCTCAGTGGTAAATTAATTCAACTGCTTGTTGTCTTACTCTCAATAAACACTCAGCAATTGGTCATCCTTCCTTCTGTAGGAAACTTCTTGTATATTGGAAGGTTATTGCTACGTGTCCTCTTTTGTCTTTTGTTTTCTATATTAAGCAAACAATTTTCTCAAGCTTTGCCTGTATTTTCTATATGACAATAAATGAAACTGCTCTTCTGAGGCTTTTTCCTAGTGCTTGCATTTTTTTTTTTTTTAAATTATATTCTAAATAAATTTCGGCCAATGTTGGAAAGCAGAAAAGATTGCTTTTTCTATTAGTCAACCCTTCACTTTCTTCCACAACGTGGGAGCATGTCTAAGAAACACCATACTCTTACTTCTGCCCACTCTATGGCCCACTGTACCACCATATCCTTTTCTGAAGTATTGTTGCTCACTCAGTTACTTCCATGTTGTATCATGCTACTCATTTCTTCTTCCCAGCGTTTTGCTCTTGTCCATATTGAATTTCAGACCAAACCCTCAATTTAGCAAGCTCATTTTGAATTTTAATCCCTTACGCTTTTAAGTGCCTGCAACCCACCGTGATGCTGTCATCTATCTACTGTGCAAATGTGGGGTTTATACCCTCAGCTAGATAATTAATGAACATAAAAATCCTAGAAAGAAAATAGTCAAAACATTATCACAGCCTGACAACACACCACTGGGGCTCTACTCTCCAATGTATGTGGAATGTATGTGGATTTTTAACCAGCTATGCACATGCTCTGCAGTAATTTAATTTAGTTTGGACCCTTTTCAAATTGGTTGAGGTCACCATGTAGTGCTATGCTGAAAGTCCTCAGATACAAGCTCTATCCCTCACTTTCCTCTCTCTCGTGTTCAAGGTGTATCATGCCAAACAAAATCATGTTCAGTTTGATGCCCTCCACCCGGCCACAGTCCTTCAGTACTATCCCCAAAAGCTCTGCACTTTTAAAACCCTCCCATTGTCTTCACACCACACTGTGAGAGATGCAACATGTACCCTCACCTCCATGCTGTGAAAATGCATCCTGAAAGGCTGCAACACTCCCCTGGTGTGGTTTGGGGTATTTTTTGACCAGAACGCCATGCACTGTCCCACACAAACAGTGTTTTGCATTAAGGGTGCTGGAGCACATGCTGTGAATCCTGTCTTCAGGAAAATAAATGTGGGGGGCCTTGTGCACATCCAAGGTCACATGCTATGCAGAATGAGGTCCAGCAATCTGTGCCACTTGGCCTCAAAGTCAATGCCCCATTTCACAGCTAATACAGCCTCAGCTTCGTCTTTACCACGTTTTCCTTTTGATGGCCACTGAAAAGTCTCCATGCCATCCCCTCTGGGTCCCTTATTTTACTCCTTAGCTTCCTGCACCCCACAGCTGCCAGACAATCTGTCCTTGAAGATCTCCAGTGATGTGTCACAGACCATGCTTCCAGTCATCAGTCCTGCGCCGTTTGCTGGCCTAAGTCTCCCTCTCTCTGGAGTTGTGTCTTTACCTCTGTTCCTGAGCCTGGCAAGAAGTTTTTGACTGTAATCGTCCGGCCCAAAGCTGGAAAAGGTGCCTCCATGACACTTCTCATGAGAGGCTGCACCAAGGCAGGGGAAATGCCCCGTCTCTTCTCAACCTCATCCAAGATCTGCAATAAAGTCATGAAGAAAAAAAACATACATACATGTGGAGGTAAAATCAGGAATGAAGTGCACCAGCATCCATGGTCTTTCCTTAACCCAGCAGTGACACAGAGCCTTGAATCATAAGGAATAAGGTAAAAGGTTCAATTTAAGACCCTTAACTTCCTTCAGTAAGAGACACTCGCCTCCAATGAGGTCACTGAAAAGTTATAATTTGCAAACTCCCCACCACCCTCGGAGTCAGGGCTCCACCTTTTAATCTCTCAGTGCTTGTGTTCTGGAAGTTCTGCTGAAGGAAGAAGGCAACAGCTGACAATCTAGTTCTCCTTTTAACCCTATTTGTTTTGGAATTAGCATGTGGTTGCCTTGCCAGCACAATTTCAGGCCCCTTCTTCAGCCATTGGCTTCCTTGATCCCCATTCTTCATTTTGAAGTCCCTCTTGGCCTACCGCACAAGTTCTCTCTCTCCCTCCTCACCTTAGAGAAGAGATTGAAGCATCCAAGGCGACTCACAATGCAGTAAACTTCTGGGAGGCGCTTCCCTTTCCCACTGGGCTTTCAAGACAAACACAAATACACACACAAAAAATACCAAGAAAACGTCAAGAGTTACAACTACTGCAAAGCTAAGAGTGACTGGTCTCAGTTCTGCAGCTTGCTGGCTGGCTCAGGAACTGGCAGGCAGTATGCTGCTGATGACAGTGGCTCAAGTCTTGCTCGAACCCTGGTGTACTAGAATCAGTGGGAAGAAATGGACGCATGCACAATATGATCCCTGCTTTCTTAAGTCAAATGACTAAGGCAGGGCAGACTGCTCTACAGAGACAGCTCTGAGCCTACAGGACAAGCACAGGTTCAGACAACTGCTTAGTAGCTATCTAAACCTATGGGAGACAAACCTGTCTTCAGCTTAGCCCATGGTCCTAGCATTAAGCACTGGTGTCAGGACAAGGTAAAAGAGCAATGCCTGGAGCAGAGGATGGTACTCACAGAGGGATTTGGGCACTTAGAAGAGCAGCAGAAAGCACAGCTGCTCTGCTGCTGCTCTTCCTTTCCACGCTGCAAGAGAAGCAGCAGCTTTGCACTTTCCAGAACGGGTGCCATTAACACCAACCCCACAGAAGGCTGCATCTCTAGGAAAAGAACAAATCCAGGGATAGTTACCAGCAGCCTCCTACAGTATCCAAACCGTCTGCTTCCATCTTCCCCCGTCAGGACAAACGAGAACGTCTCACTGCAGAAAGAGAAACCAAACTGAAAAGATACTCATCACACATGCTAAAAGCCTCTGTGTCCTGGTTCCGTGTAAAAAAAGGGGTTCAGGGCAGGACCCACACGGAACAGAACTATGTACTCACCTCTCCCCCCCTGAGAGAGAGAGAGAGAGAGAGACAGAGACACTTTGGAAAAAAAAATGAAGTATATTGTTTAACAAGGAACAGAAAACAAAAAAGGGAGGTAAGGAAAATAATATATACAAAGATTAGGGGAAAAATACAAAAAAAACATATACAAACCCCTCAGAAATGGTTCCAGGGTCCCATGGAGTGAAAGGACAACTTCCCTCTCCGAGCTCCAAGGCAGGAGTGAAATTAGAACCCACTCCCTGCCTCTTATCAGAGTGTGTGTGGGAAGGGGAGGGAATACAATGGTTCACCCCCACCCGGGGTCCTCCTAGTTGCTGGAAGGTCACGCCCCCATTCCAAGCCTCAAACCACAACACTCTGATATACGAACCAAACAAACCCACAATATTTTTGCATTTTCAATACACGCCTCTCAGGGCTCTGCCCAGTTTTCTACAATAGCAGCTCTCATATTTAATTAGCTTGCTATACAAATCTGTTTCTCGTGAATCAGGATACGAAGTACGGTACTGACCTGGCAAACTGATGGATGGGGGCCCAGTCCTTTGCATCAGGGAAGCAAAACTGGGGAATAGCTTTCAACTGATCTTCTGCCTCGCGCATGAATTTGAACGAGCGCTCAAGCTAGCAGAACAGAGAGAAGGAATGTTTCCAATTAGTCATGTGGGGATGGAATGACTTCAAATATTTTTCCTGTGACAAATGAAGAGGTGATGACAGAGGCTAAGCTTCTGCCTGGAAGATATTAAAATTTCTGTGATTCTCGCTCACCTATCTTTAGATATCTTAAAGTAACTCTGTGCCCTTAACTCCACCAAGCCCTGCATCTGCAGCACCTGCCCCTGTTCTATTGTGCCTCTAATCTGGGATACATCTTCCAGCAAGCAGCAAGAAAACTGAAGTTGGAGGGGCGCTCTGTAAACCCCACTTACAAACATGCCGCCACGCTCGCTCTGTGTTTCTCCTATTCCTCATTCCCTGTTTTGAGCTAAACTATTAGTGAAAGCTGCACCTTCCCTTTAAGAACAAATGTCTTCTCCCAAGTGTCAGTTTTCTTTAAAGAGAAAAGGGAGAGAGAGGGAATAGCTACATAGAAGCCATAGCCAAGGGCAGCAAAAGAGCTAAATCAGCTGTTCTTTCAACAGTGGTGAATGCCATGACAGTTCTTGGAGGGGTGACAGCAGCCCCTGCATCTTCAGTCTAACTGAGCACTGCTACAGCCAAAGAGCACCCTGCTTGAGCTGCGGCTTCCCCCGCCGCGCAAGCGCCCCACGCAGCCCAGGGCTGCTCAGCCAGCCCCCCCAGCACCCCACCTTCAGCGGGAACTGCTGTGTGACCTCCGGCACGTAGGCAGCCCCGGCCTGCTTCTTGTGCAACGACACCACCACAAAGTACTCGAAGAGCTGCCTCTCCTGGTACTCAATCAAGTCCCGTTCCAAGGTTTGGTACCGCGGGGTTTGCTTCAGGCGGGATTTCACATACACCAGGCGCTGGCTGTGAGCTGCAATGAAAAAGATTAGAGACTGTGACACTGCCAAACTCTCTGCACAGAGCACCAACAGGGCTTTGCAGAGTCTTGCGGATGAACTTGAAACCACCTCACTGCATTTACTTTGTCAGTGGCTGAGTAAGAGGTGGGAAACATTTGGAAAATGCACTGTAAATATTGACAGAGATGGGAGGTAATCTCATGAGTGCCATCAACCTGAAGAGCAGCAGAAGGATTCCATGGATAGCTTTTATAGCTGAAGACAACCCAAACTGAGATCCGTATGGGAGATGGTGTAACAGACACTGTTTGGGCATTCATCCTAGCATCTTCCAAAGCCAGTACAGTTAGGTGACTGATCAGCTTTGTTCAGAGGAGGCTGTGGGTAGTCATCCCTGTGGTTTTAAAGACCACCACTTAGGTCAGGCGAGAGCTCCACTAGCTGAATAACGCTGGGGACTCCCAGCTTCAGTAACACAGGCTGGGCTGTAGGCCAACGACAAAAAAAAAAGGTGAAAAGAGGTGCAAATGAAAAAGCCTGGCTCATGCCACTCCTTTCTGTGCCTAAAACTAATCGCTCAGGACTATGTTTCTACAAGTTCACCCAGGACAATGGGAAAACAAGAAAAACTGCCAAGCAAGCTGTAACTGCAACACACAAGAGCTGTGGGACAATAAACATTTCAGCATGGAAAGTAATGAAAAGCTGCCTGCTGAGAAGAGACCAGATGAGATTCCCAAAGACCACCCCCCTGCTTTGTTTTACAGTCACATCCCAAATTAAATCTCCATAACGTCTCCTTTACCCCTACTACAAAAGAAAGAATTAAATACAAGCAGAGACTACAGCACATCCTCCTAACTGTGCTTTTTGCAAATATGGGAGGCAACACCACGTTTTGACAGAAACAACCACCACAGATACTGCAGGAACTCCAAATACATAAGATGTCTGCTTGGGAAGCAAGGCTTCCTGAGAGATGGTGTATACTTCAGGACAGCCATTTGACTTTTTGCCTGGTAAAGCTGTACCACTTATGGACTATTCCAGACAATATAATTTAAAGCAAACTTGAGGTGCTTTTTAAGTGAGAGTGTTGCAATCCCAAGATAGTTAAAGCCCTGGGAAGATGGCTTAGATGCCTTTCTCTCATCACCTATTATGCTATTTGCTCTAAGGCTGTAATTTTTCAAAAGTTTTCAGAAGTGGTTTCTGTTTTACCAAGGACTTCAAATGCAGCAATGTCGCAGCAATGCTGAGCACTTGCTCAAGCTCTTTACTGTTTATATGCTGTGCAACCTCCTAAAGATACTAGGATTGTACTGCTATCATCATGGCAGAGTCTGTCTTTGGGCATTTCTCCTTCCAGCACTTACGGCTCTGACATGCAGTCCAGCAGCTGCTGCCTGGTGACTTACTGTGTCTCAGGTGCCGTACAGTGACCTGCTAAGGAGAGGTAACTGGCTGGTGGGTTTGGTCTGTTAAGTAAAACACAGAAAATTGAAAGTCCCGATAAAAGAGACTTGCTAAATCACCTCACTTTCCTATGTCACAAGTTCAACTAGGCATAAAGCAAACCAGAGGTGTAGTTAGAGTAAACAGCAAGTTCCAGAGCTCCTGTTCACACTTCTGTGGACTTGCACAGTCACTCAGATCCAGGTATGGATTTGGATGTTGTTCAGAGCCCAGTGCTGTTAGATTTGAGGTAACTTCACATGATCTCCATCTTCCCTTCTACATGCAGTTCCTAGCTGCAGTTACACAGATGTTACAGAGAAACACAAGATTACGCACATGATTGGCTATGGTGACCAGTAACAGACAAGTGTTTAAGTCTTCTTGGCCACATCTACACTGACTTTCTCAGTTACATCTGAACATGGACCATATTTCACAACATCAAGCTTCAAGACAGTTGTGAATGTTAATTTCTGTGCAATCTGGGTGCAAACCCCCATTCCCTGTCTCCAGCCTAGCCTGAGAACCTGTCAAAGGGTAGGTAAAAGGTTTCCCAACACAGTGGAGAACAAGAGCTTACAGTAGTTCTTGTGTAGGAAGCTGTGCTCACAAGAGGGAACTCAGTCTAAAGTTTCTGTTCTAAAAACCTGAAAGGGCCTTAAGGACAAATACTCCTAGGCACAACGCACTGTGATTGTCACAGAGTGGGAACTGCTGCTTATGCCTGTCTTTTCAGCTTGGGAACTGACCTGAAGGAGTTTCCACCTTGCATTCTACCTCCGACAGGACTTTGAATTTGCCATATAAATTCCCCAAAGATTGTAAAACCACCACCATGTCACAAGGCTGATCACCAGCACAAGAATGTTCTTGAAGAACATTGTGGAGACCAGTATACCATACAGCTCTACTGGAACGAAGCAAGCAATGCAGCACTTTATCCCAACTCAGCCAACGCAGAACAGTTTAATTACCAGTTTAATAAATTTTACCAGTTTAATAAATCATATAGTGTAATCCTTTTCTCCTAGACAGCCACCCTGGCTTGTGTTTTTCTCCTTTAGTGAACATGTAGTTGAGGTTTCTGAACACCCTGTCCCATAGCATACTGCTTCTGTCAGCCTGGTCACACATTTGTGACCATGTACTCAGAAGAACCTCACTGCATTTCCACAGTGCCCAAGCCGTCTCCTAGGAAAGTCAGTGCAAAGAACTTTGATGGGAACTGGAATAGATGTTTTGTTTGGACTTCCAACAGTCCTCTGCTCATAGACTGTATTGAGAGCTTTGTTTCCTCTCTGTGTCCTGAGTGGAAACAAGCTCCTCCCCAAAAAACAGAACACAGGGGATAGATCCTGACCCAGGGTCTCAGAGCAGAGTTTATCAGCAGCCATTTGGTCTCTTCACACATCAGCCTTACCTTTCAGCTTCTCTTCAGTATCACTGTCTGATTCACTGTTTTCATCTGTAACTAGGGAAAAAAAAAAGGGGGAAATGAACTAAATAAAGCCTATTTATAACAGTGAATTTTTTATCACTGTCATGAGAAAGCCAGGTAGGATAACTTCAAGGTGAAGACAGTATAAATCCTAGGGATCTTGTTCTTTTCAAGGTGGCACACACCCACAGACATTTACCTTACCAACCATGGTATCTTCCTGTTCATTCAGGGCATAACAAAACCCCCCAAACAACAAAATCAATTTTGCACAACCAAAAGAGTTGCATGAAGAATAAAACGCCAGAGCAGCATTTTATCCAAGTCTATATAAGCACAACACCAAGGCAGAATACTGATTAGCATGCAGTAGTTGGTGGGACAAGAGGAAAAAACAAGCAAACAAACAAACAAAAAACCTGACAGACTAAAGCAGACTCGAGATCTATATAGTCCAATAGCCTGTTTCTGTCAATGATGCCTTAGATGCTTCAGAGATAGATATAAAAAAAATAATGTAGAGATAAGTCTGGGCTGCTTCCCCTTAAGGTTCATACAAACAAACTCAGCCATCCTGTGGGTGTATATCTTACATAAAATAGGATAAACAGTAACAATTGTGGGAAATAGATAATGTTGGTGGTCACCTTTGCTATAAATTAGGGTGTTTTGAGAAGAATACTATGTTGAAAAGACGTAATTTTAGGTTATGCAGAGATAAGATGTTTAAAAGTAATGGCTCTGAAGTGCCTGAACAATCCTGGCAAGTTGTTAGTTGGCAGTGGGAGGATGAATGTCTCAATCTTGCTATGATGGAGATGGTCCTACAGTCAAGTCCAGAAACCTTGACTCCCGACAGAGGCTATTTGTTTATTGGGATGCTGAAGGAACCAGGACTGTTTCAAAATCTACTATCCTCCACTGGACAGTTCACTAAAGTGACACATTCCCGCAAAATATTTTGATCTCCACAAATCAGTCTCTTCAGACAGAACATTCCTCTCCGAAGCTTCCACCCTCTTCCAGAAATAAACATCAAAAAAGGGGGACATTTTTGGTGCGACCTATAAGGTTATCCCATAAAGCCATGGAATGAAAAGGAAGCAAGAAAACAAAACAAAACAAAGTTCAGTTTTAATAACAGTCTTTTGGGCAGAGGAACAGCCTTTATCTTCCCAAAAGAAAAGGTGGAAGTCCCAAATCAATCTCACTCTGGACGGCAAGAAGCGCCAGAAAATGTCACATAAATCACTCAGCCAGCCTTAACTCTAAGACAAGTCCTCAGAAAGTCTTGGATGTATCATGATTCAGAGTTCCTTTACCTTTCCCTGAATTGCTCTCTGTAGACTGCGACAGTCTCTTGACACGTTTCTTTCCCCTTCGTGCCTCATAAATGGCATTGATTTTCAACACAAGCTGCTCAGCAAACACACAAACAAACAAACAAACAAACAAGGTTATTTTCCTCCCCAGGCAAGAAAGTAAGTTTGAATTTCACTCGAAGTGCTGTTTCCCAGTCCTGGCCATATTGAAACTCTTCACTTGATGGCCCAGAACTGACAATTACCAGCATCACCACGCACAGCACCCGGCACCCACGCTGCAATGGTGTGGCAGGAGCCCTCTGGACCAGCAGCAGTACTGCCATGCTGGTGTGGCAGGAGCCCACGGTAACAAGCCCTAACGAAAGCCTAGGCCTTAACACACTTCCACACCACGTGGTCGTATGACTGTGACAGTGTCCACCTGGGCCTCTCCACACTGTGCTCCATATTCCAGGGAGCACCAGAGGGTCCTTTGGCAACCTCCCCTGGTCTGCAGGTTTGAAAGCAGAAAACTGTCTGGAGGACAACAGCAAATTTCAGTGTCTTCATGCCTTTAACATCTGTTGTGGGATGTGCTGGAAAAGCCTTTGGATCAAACACAGGGGAAACATAACATACAAGGAAACCTGAAGAAATAGAGATTGGTGGGAGCCAATGATGCTGATGTACTTTACGCTACTGGTTTTCTTTCAAAATCCTTTAATCCCTGGCCTGCTGGCTGACCAGGAAAGAGGACAGTTGGGCAGTGTTGGGCATAGCTGGGCTTTGTGGCTCATTCAGGGCTTCCCTGTCCATCCCTGAAGGGGAGTGGAGTTGCAGAAAGACCATGCCATGCTTCCCCAAGCCTCCTTGTCAAAGTCCCAGGCAGGAGCAGCAGGACACAGCCACAGCATTAAGATTTATTCCAAAAAGTCTGAGTTCCCTGCACACATGTCCCAAGAAATCAAGGTAAGACGTGCCCATCACACACTTGGTCAGGGAACTCTGAACCCAAATATTTAAGGGAGAGGCAGGATTTGGAAGTGCAGCCTCCACCCAGCCACCCAGCTCATGTCTCAGGCAGATCTTGCCACTGATGCAGTGAATCTCAGTTCTGAACTTGCTCTGCAAAACTGCCCTGTGGCACTGCTTGGCAAATACACGTTTGTAATCTTCTCTTCAGCTGACACAGAAGTATCTGTGAACACACTGACAGAGCTCAAGCATGTGCACAGATACCTAGGCATACTGGGAAAGAAAAACATAGACCTTGGTAGTCCTTGGCTCATTCCTAAAGGACTGAGATATACAGAGATGACATTCAAAATTCAGGTATGCAAACATGAACACAGATTGGGCAACCAGGAAACAAAGAAGATACACAAACACAACCCTTTTTCCCCAAAGGAAAACTGTGGGTTTAGGGGAAAAAAAATTTAAAAATCACTGCAGACAGCCCCTGGTAGCCTCTGCTTGCCCTGCAAAGATTGGGACAAGAAACTGTGTTTTTGTAACTGTGTTTTTGAAACACTCAACAGACTGCTGCCAAACCTCATTTGGACTGAGTACACTTCCTGTTAGAGCTGAAAGAAAATCAAACTGAAACAGTCACGCTGCATCCAAACATGAAGTAGGAAAAGTTGCTCCAGAAAATGCTCATGACTACAGACAACTCCTTTTGTCACTCAAATGTCAGTATTTTCATTGTTCACCTACAATTACACCCTTGAATTAGAAACAGCCAATGCATGAATCGGACCTAGCAAACAACAATGGATTTGTCAGGAGGGAACAGCAACACAACACACAGACAATTTCAATTTCTGACTGTCCTATCCATTAAGTAAAGAAAGAAATATGACGGGGGTATTTTTTTTCTTAATACTTACTGGGTTTTTTTTCCCCCTCTGACAAACTTCAGTTTCTATCATAAACATTAATTTTTTTTTTTTTGTAGAATTTTCTCTCTCCTGACAATCACGATACTTCACATGGAACAAAAAACCTCCTTCAAAACTTGCAGAGATGTTTGTGAGCCTTATCCTTCAGGCAGAAAGGGGGTTAAATACAAATCAAGTTAACTGCCAAGCCAACAGCTATATTGCAGGGATTCCACATTGTAAACTAAAGAGAATGTCTCACAGTCACATTCCTGCCTGGAAGAAGCCAAGCAAAAGAGAGAAGGTCCTAGAATTACCTTGGGGATCTTCCTTCTCCTCTTGCCATTCTGAGGGTCTCCCAAGGAGAAGAAGGTGTCATCTGGACTGCTGGGGGTTGAGGGAGGGCTGATTTTGGATGGTGACCCTGTCCCATCACGGCTCAGTTTCCGTATGTCTGGCAGTTTGAAACTCCGCCGCTCCGAGTTTTGTCGGAAAAAAATGGGCTTGGAAAGCAACTGGAAATGGAGAAGAAATGAATGAAAACAGCACCTTACACATCTCTGCTTCCTTACTAACACTGCCATGGGGGTAAATCCAGTGGGGCAGCCACAGCACTCAGCTGACAAAACCACCCAACTTCTGAAAACGTGCCGATTTCTGCACACATGAGGCACTCGCCCAGCTGCCGGGCTAGACCAGAACTATCTTTACCAGCAAACCACCCTATATTCATTCCAGACCAGAATGCAATCTCAGGGGTTGGCCAAGAGGCCTTGCTACAGTGTGAAAAAAAATCTCCCAGGACTTGTGTAATTCAGAGGCTGGGACTGTAAACAGGACAAGACTAACCATCCAGCCAACCACAAGCATTTGGGATAAGGAGCAGCTATTGAGGAGGAACAGAGCAGCAGTGACACCAGACAAAACAGCACTGTCAGCATGGTTGTCTTTGGTAGTAGCCAGAATTAAATATTTGAAAGGAGGGTACAAGAAGTGCCATGACAGAAAGCTGCGGCAGCCAGTTTCCTCCTAAGCTCGTTAGCAAATTCAGTGGGAGCACAACGGTAGATACCAGGGCAAAGTTCTTAAGGTCCCTGACCAAAAAAGAGTCAGAGAAGAAGAAAGGTCAGCTCTCAGATAAAGAAAGGCAAACCACTTTTCACTTCTCACCAGAAAGACACTCAATAAGAACTCTTTTTGTCTCCTACAGACCTTCCCAGCAGTTAGGACAAGGTTAAGTCACACATTCTGTGGGCACTGTATCTGTACTGCCAGAGGATGCATCGACGTGGCACTACGTGGTGCGGCGCAGAGGTAGCCACGCGAATCCTGAACAAGCCACCAAAGCACCGTAGCTGAGGCAGCATCACGGTCTGCTTCCATCAACAGACACACTCAGCAGGTACTAGCCAGACCAGTGCAGCCGTTCAGGTTAGCTCAGGTGTCTCTGGATGGTCTGGCAAAAGACGCTCAACTCACAGAAATGCTACCACCCACAGAGAAGACACACATACAAATGAGTCTGGGAAGAGCTTTCACACTGAAGAATCTCATCCTGCACTAGTGATACCCCACTGGCCTCTAGCCTGGCAGGCTCTCCGGTGTTGCAAACCCATTAGTTGCCAAGAGAGCTGCAGCAGTTCATGACTGATGCAGATCACAGCTTTTAGATGTCAAAGCACTGTAGTGGAACATAATTAGTTCTATACAGCTCTTTACTTAGGGTCTCCTGCTGGGAGCCGCATCTCCAGTGAAAGGCATCCCTGTGTATTACTGCAGCCCCCTTGTGAGAGCCCAGGTAGGAGATCAGGGTGCAGAGGTGACTGCAAAGCTCTCTGAAGGAAATCAACTACATGACAACACTCATATATAGAACCTAGTTGCTCTAGACCTAACTAGCAACAAGGAGAATGGATTGAGCACTACAGAACTACTTTCATTTTTAGAGTGTTGAATTATCCAAAGAAACCTCAGTTACTGATTAAGCTGGTTGGAAAAGAACAACAAATCAAGAAATGCTGCATGTCAAACTTCTGAAAACATCAGCTGACAGCTCTAATAGCTGCAGCTTGGAGAGCATGGCAAAACCCTTCAGTCAGGATGTTTAGATCCCTGCTATCCACTCTGAACCCAGCTGTTGGCAGGATGACTTCTGCTGTCACACTTCCCCTGTAGTTCCAGACTTGGACTATATGAACACAGAATAGGAAGCAACCAAAACAGCCTGGGAGGCTGAAAGCAGGCCTGACCTTGGTAAGCCCTGAGCTCCAAGCAAGGTGCAGACCAATGTTTTACCTCTTCTTTCTGTTTTGCTGCCAAGGAGGAAAATGGCACGAGGCTGTGAGCTGTGCTGCTGGTGGGGACACCCTCTTACTATTGGTCCCCTAAGCAGGGGACTGGAGTGGCATTAGTTACCAGCAACCAGCTTCATCAAGGAGAGAAGGAAAGAGGTATCCTAAGGAGGGGGCTGCAGAGGCATCTTGGCACCAGTGCAGGCAGACTGTGTACTGCCCGCTCACACCAAGCCAACATCACTGCAGGGCTTGACTACCCAAGCAATTAAATGATCTCTTTGAGGGCAGGAAGAGTTTTCTTGCACTACAGTAGCAAAAGTTCTTCCCCCTTACCAGGGGAAGGTAGCCTTAGTGTGAAAAACAGTGAAAGCAAATAAATCTTTTGTATAAGGGACTGGTTGGTTTTCTGCTTTGCTAAAGGGCAGTAAATAGCCTCTTATCACACTGTGTTCTGACCAGCGGTAAAAGACAAAAAAGGAAAAAGAACCTCCCACATGATGTAAGTTAAACTGGAAAAATTCCATTTTTTTCCACACAGAACCTGGATTTCACCCAAAAACTTTCTGGAGCAGGAAAGGTGGCCACTCAAATAAAAGTACCTTAGTGGGAGTCCCAGGTACAGAAGAGGTGGGGGATGCTGGGAAGGTCAAGACACATTTCTTCCCCAAACAGCGGCTGTTGGTCTCAATGTCTTCATAAGGGTTTTCCTTCAATGGTGGATCTGCAGTAAAAAGCCACAAGCAAGAGATTTTAAGTGCAGAAAATCCTTGAGGTTTGCCATAAAAATCTGTTTGGGGATCTGCTGGCCTTCTCCCACCTCCCACGTCAGACATAAAGACCTGTTCTCAAGCATTCTTGCAATTGCTTCATTCTCTCCATAGCCCTAGAAGTGCAGCTGCTCGCTGGAAAGTGTCCAAACCCTGACACTGACACATGCTGCCATAGGAACATATCACAGATACTACAGATGGAAAAGACACAGCGAGTCCTCAAGCTCATTTCCTTGTCTTCAGAGGAGCCCTGAAGTTCTCATACACAGCAGTCCAAAATTGTATTTCCTTATTTCCAGTCTTCTGCTTAGAATTATCTTCAAATGAAACCGTGAGCTGCACGCTAGCATAACGGTCCTCTCTCCTCCATTTAAACCCTATGTTTAGAGGGACCTCTGGTCATAATTTAATCAGGGGCTGAAGTGATGCACTGCTCTTGGGCTGACCCTGCAGAAAGATTCGATTCCTTCTCTGAACATGGATGTCTGTCACACAACATGCATCTACCAGTCATGGATGCCTCAGTCTCATATGCCCCACTTTAGAAAGAGGGAAGGATCCACCTCACCTAACCTAGGCCATTCAAAGTCAGGATGCTCTCTCACTCGAGGGGGTGGGGGGCAAAGGGACACCTCTAAAGTAACATTCAGGTGGATCTGAATTCACCAAGGAGGAGAAGGTAAGCACGTGTGACACTGCAAAGCAGGTCTGCATGAATGTTTTGTCAGCAAATGTGCTCCTGTTCTTGAAAGTGTCTTCACTTTCTAATGCCAGTGGCCCACCTCAGTACTGAAAACACACTTCAGCTGTCCCCAAACTGGGTAGACTGAAGTAAAAAGAACAGGCTTGGGTTCTGTTGCCCACTCCATCCTCAAACTGCTCAGCAGGATGTCCAATTAGCCCCAGTGTAGAAGGAAGATGACTGTGTCTCTCTTTTTGACAAACAGATCTTGTCGTCCATCTGCCCAGCACAATTTCCAGTGTTCCAGGTAGGCAACGACAAACAGGTAAAAAGATGGTGCACGAAGGGAATCTGTGTAAGAGAATGGTTCTCCCACCTACAGCTGAATCCCCTCCTGAGTCATACATAGGAATATGGGGTGTATGTGTGTGCTTGCATGCCCTGATGGACACAAACGATCATCTGTGGGTCAGCACTAGTGTCCTGTGGTTGAAGTCTTACATCCCCCTCCATTGGTGTGGTTTTCATATGTTGTTTGTTTTGTGGACTATACCTGCCTGCGGTCTTGCGAAAAACAAAACAGCAGCTTTTTTTGAGTTATCCCTGTCCACTCCTTGTCCTTCAGCTTCCGTGGTAACACCACCAGGACTGCTGGAACCAATTAAAGATCACTGACTCCAGGCAAAGCTTAAACATGCAGCAAGAGAACAAAATCCCATGCCCCATTATTTAACAATTACCCATACATTTGTTTTCTTCTGATCTGTACAACTAAAAGCTGGAAGAGAGAGGAATTTCAGCCTGGTATCTGAGTTGACTGCAAGCTTGGGACATAGGGGTATGCTTGTGTTTGAATGCATGGATTTGCCTGCAGAGTCACTCTGTAATGCTATCTATGTTATTCCAGCTGAGAAGGTGACCCTTACTCAGTGGTTTCTGAGACCTCCCACCATGCCCCAACACAAAAACACCCTAGCAGCTGCTCAGGCACTCCCTGTTCCTTTGGCCTCCCAAGTAAAGAGAAGAAAAAAAGCAAACATGAAGCCTCTAGCTCCGTAAATGAGGCTGACAGCTTCAAAAACGCCAAAAAGGAAAGACTGGCATCACCTTGTCTGGCATCAGCCTCAAAGGAACACAATTCCTTTGAGAGATCTTTCTCATCAAGTATGATGTGATCTTATTTGCAGCAAACTAATGATGCCTGGACTCCTCCAGAGAAAGCACAGCTCCTCTCATGCCAAACAACACAAACCACCTTTGTAGGACTACAGCTGCATGGCGAGAGCTGATGCAGTTATTCTCTTCCTGCTCTACTGAACTCAGCCAAGAGCTTTATGCATCACCAGCCTACAGTCACTGAAACTTAGGGCTTCTTCAGGAGAGATGCTTCTATTCTATGTTCCATAAATGGCCACCTAACTCACAATATTAAAAAAACACTATATAAATAGTGTGTTACAGGAAACAATCTTTAAAATGGCATTGATCTGCCATCAAAGTTAGAGAATGAAATAAAACTCGTTTCCAAAGATTGCTAGACCTATTTTTTTAATTTCAGGGGTACCTGGAGCCATACACAATCCTCTTTCTGAACTGAGGAGCTCACTTCAAGGCTATGTTTTCAGACTGTTTGCATTATCTCAGCAGTGACAAGCTCACCAAAATGGACAGATCAGAGCTGTGAGAAGTAGTCCACAGGACAAAAGGAAGACAGAGGAGAGATGCCAGGAAAAAGTAAAAACTGGTTCCCACATGTCTCAGGTACATCTTTGAAGCTGATGAGTTTTGAAACATCCTGTCCATATTAATTCTAACTTGCCAATAATCTAAATACAAATGTAAAATGTGTCTTGGTTTGTGTCTGGATAACAAACATACTTTAATCAGCACTTCTGGTGAGTGCTTGTTGACTGTGAGCCTTAGTTAGCATTGGCTGTCAAGTCCCTTCCCTGTCCACAGCTCCTACCCAGTATGTTCTGTCCAAAGCTCCTACCCAGGATGTCTTCGTAGACGTTCTCCTCAGATAACGTGCGTGTGAGGGCCAGCTTGGTCTGTGCGTACCAGTCCACCCGGCCGTTCTCAGACGAGGACTGCAGCAAGTCTTCAAACTCATATGACTTCCTGCACCACAAGGGGAGAGGAGAAGGAGCAAAGAGGACAGCAATACAGTTAACCAGAGTTTACAACCAAACCATGGCTAATTCACTTCTCCAACACAGAATCACAGAATTTTTTAGGTTGGAAAAGACCTTTAAGAGCATCGAGTCCAATTGTAAATCTAACACTGCCAAGTCCACCACTAAACCATGTTCCTAAAGTGACACAAATGCCACACAGTTGGCAAAATGAATTACTGAGAACATTTCACAGCCTCATCCCATATAAAGCATGAAAAGTAACACGGAAATCAGTTATTTTCATCAGCCACACAAATAAAGGTATTTCAGGGGTGCCATAGATAATCTGAGTTGTCATGGCAATAGCACGCTGTGAAGATGCAAGTGTTAAGTGGCACATACTGCAACACTGCATTGAACCTTAGGCCACGAGAGGTCCCATTTATATCACAGGTCCCACTCTCAGCAGGA
>NW_008619777.1:0-25063 GCF_000691845.1 Merops nubicus | reverse complement strand
GCAGGAATGAGGGGGCCAAAAACCAGCTTTCTTTGTGCAGTACAGGAAGCAATACTCCTCAGCAGGATGGCAAAAAGGGTAAAAACAATTAAGTGTCCCCCACTAACAAATCTGGAAAGTTTTGATTTCCTTCCTCCACCCAAGCCATGAATTTTCAGTTTATGCAGAGGGCACCGGAAACAATTGTGCATTTTATGCTCCCCACCCCAAAAATGTGTGACAATCATGTGGAAGGGAAGAAAGGGCAAGAAAGCTCTCCAAGAGAACATATACACATCAGATTTAATTAGAGGAATAGGTTTACTATGAACAGTGAAAATGCTGCGGTTAGAGTCTAGAGATTATAATTCCAGACCCTGTTCCAGACCAGCTGTGGTCATTTTGTAATTAAATAGATTTTCTGCTAAAAAAAACCAAAACGAAACCCCAAACCCCTCAATCTTGGGCTTGAAGGTTAAGGCTTGTAATACAGTGACCTTAAAGCTCAAATGTACCAGGACTTACACCCTTCAAATTATTCTGTGAAGTTTTGCTGTTTCCTCTCATGTTCTTAGAGAGATGAGTAGTGCTGGTTATGGCCAGCAAGGCTCTCTGGGGATTGTGAGTGACCTGGGAAGATCTGTCTCTCCCAGACAGATATGGGAAGGCAGGACTCCACCATCAAGACCAACAACTTTGTGAAACACAACCTGAATACCTGTGGTCAGCGTTATTCTTGTGCTTCCCGCTCCAGAGCCTCCTGCTGACAGCTGATGGGGGAGGAGAGGAGGGCAGAGGAGGAGGAGGAATGGATGGCAGAGGGGGTAGGTTTCTTTTATTCCTAGCTGCTGGGACCCAGTCCTCTTCCCCCTCGTGCTTGAAAGTCCGCCGGGGCTTTGGCAGTGGGTTGATGAAGGGTTTCTTCTCTGGCACCCCTGGCTCTGTGTACACATTCTCCACTGTGCAGTCCTTGGATTTTGCATGAGAAGTTCTTATCTCTTCTAGAGTCCCAAAAATCGGTTCACTGATTTCAGAGTCCAAGCCAAGAAGCCTTCTGTTGAGCTCGGCCCCACATATGCTCTCATGGCCCTCAGAGGCAGTGTGTCCCTGTGCTGCCTTCTCCTGCAAGCACTGTGGGGAATAGTAGGTACCAGGCAACTGTGGCTGCAGCTCTGCTGAGCCGTCTCTCAAAGCCTGCTCTAGCTTCTTGACCTGACTAAGCACTGAAAGATTCTCCTTCTGGATCTCCCATTTCCCACCTTTCACCTCCTGGCATTTTGCAGGGCTGGACTCCACTTCCTCATCCTTCTGCACTTCCCCCTTTCGCTCCGCTGCCCGCCCTGAGCTTTTCTGAGTTCTCACTTTCTGCTCATTTTCTTTGCCTGTCCCTTTGCACTCCCGTTCCCAGTTCATGAGTCTCTTGGTTTCCACTTTCCGAGTCATCAGTGCTTCCCCACCTGCCTTCTCAGTTACACAGGGCACCTTGTGCTCCTCTCTAACTCCCTGCTCCTCCTCTCTGCGAGGAGCAGACTGCATTTCCTTTTTCCCCTCCCATTCTGAAATTTTGTCCTTGATGCTGAAGGTCTTATTCCTCAAGCCAATTTTTCCAGGTGACCTTATATTCTGAGTGCCTCCTATCTGTCTCCTGATGATTTTATTGTTTTCTTTAACATTTAGATCCACAGACGGGTCACTGATGATCATTTTGGGACTAAGCATGTTCTGCTGAAAGCTATCTAGCCTTGGATCCAGCATCAAGTTCTCCAAGGCTCCCAGTGGGTTCTTCACCACAGAAGGAACTGGTTCAGCTTCAGGTGTTAAACCCAGGGTGACAGAGGCACCTTCAGAACACCTCTCACTCAGAAATCCACACAAAGGTCCTTCTAATTCCGTCACAGCTGATGTATTATTTTTATCTGCAAGCTTGATCCTACACACCAAAGACAAAAAGAGAAGAAACATTCACTGCATTGCTCACCCTTGGTTTTTTCCATCATTTCCACAAGCCCTACTCGTAAAGCTGATAACAGCAGAGGATGCTCAAACCAAGCACTTCAGAGATGGGCTTATGGGGGAGGATGCTGAGGGAAAGGTCCTTTTAGCCATAACACAATACTCTCCTCTTCTTATGACTAAGGCAATTTGAAATTAAGTCCTTCTCTGTAGCAGAAGTAGGTGGCAGGTAAAAGAGAGAATTTTTGTACATCTGACATGCTGATGCCAATTAGAAGTTCAGGAGCAATTTTGCATGTGTGTGTTCAGAAGAGCAGTACAATTCTGGATGCTGCCAAATCATTAAATAGGTTCACTGCAAATAAATGTAAATCGGACCATTTGCAAACTTTAGCAAAATTGCTGCTGTTGGAGGAGAAAATATAGGACACAGCTGACATTCCTCTACTGCCTGCCCAGAGGATCTCTCTCAGTCCATCCAAATGTTCCCTGAGTGCACAAAGACTGCACTTTTATTATTACACTTCTATGGCCCTATCATCCCAGGCCGTATGTGGGCTTGGGCTCCCATGCACAGTCCCTCGCCCATAGCACATGACATAGCACCCAGAGACCAGATTCAACATTTTCAGGGCAAAGGATGAAACATCTTCACTGTCTGAGTCCAAAGTGCAGCAAAAATCCCTAAAATATTTTTAGTCTAAGGATCTCCAAGCATGTGGTATCACAATATCAAATTGTGACAATAAAGTTCCAGCTGAACAGGCATTCCAATACAAAATGTTTCTGAACCAAAGCACTTAGCCATGTCTTTGGGGTTTGCCTGGGCTTGGGAAAAAGCACCAGGACAACACAAGCTACTGAGATGCAAACCCATATCATTAGTCCCATTTAACCACGATCCAAATACTGAAATTCAACTCAGGAAATTGCTCCATTAACTTATATGTATCAAGTGTGCTCCTTACAGAACTCAGTGCTCTTGTAAGAGCATCCATGTGGATACCCTGTGTGCTGGCAGGCCTTAGGCTTTGTCCTTGAGTTAAACAACACTGGCAGCCTTCTCAGACTCAGTTATAAGTTGTAAGTCTGGGAAGGGTTTCTGAGCAGAAATGGGGACTCAAGCCAGACGCTGTTCTTCCCTGGCCTCATAGATACTTAACTCCTGGCTGTCTCAGTGACAACATCATGCTTGGGTTAAGAGCTGGCACTGTGAACACCATGGCCTTTCCCAAGGAGCAGGTCACTGTGGTGTTACTAGTGATTGGACTGCACAGTAGAAGCCAAGGCTGGACACTAGGAAAAACCTGCAATGGATGGGGACAGTAAGTCTTGTCTGAAGAGTATGTGGAGTACCCAGCATTGAACATCTCAAGTACAGGCAGGGCAAACCTTGACAGGGATGTTACCAGCACAAAAGGTGATGCTGGGGGGCAGTTCTCTTCTAGCAGCATGAGTCTAGGAGGTAATCAGTCTGACAGGATGCTAAAATGCCCAGCATCACAGTGTGAGATGGCAATAAAGCCATCAAAAACCTACAGGGCTGTGTTTTAACATGTGACAAGAAAGGGACAGTGCAGGGCAGAGAGAATGCTTCTTTCCTTTGCTTTTCCTTCTGCTGGGGATAATAACACACACAAAGCACTCCAGGACTGAAACATGAAAGCTCTCACCTCTCAACAAACTTGCAGACACTGCTTTCAGACTTGCTGCTCACGTCGACTGCCTTGCTAGCTGTCATCATGTCAGCACACAGCAAGGCAGGAGGTCACCTGCAGACAGACACAAGGAAGAGGTATTGCTCTGTGCTCAGGATCCTTCTCTCTTCCTCCTACACACACATACACGTTTCTCCTTGAAACTCAGAAGCGCAGAAGCAAGAGATGACAGTTCTCTGAGGACAGCCTGTGTTTCCACCTCTATGAAATGGAAAGAGGGGTGACAGTATTACCCCCTAGAAGCCCAGGGAGGAGTCGATGGGTTCTGAGGGCAAAAATTATCTTTGACTCAGCATCAACCACTGTACCATGACTTGAATATGAAGCACATTTTATGAAGGCCTGTACTCTTGCCAAAATCTCAGTGGATTTAAGGTTTTTTTATCCTCACAGAAGACTAAAACAGAAACAACTTTAAAACAACCTGTGTTAAGGCCATATGACCAAAGTGGCTCCCGTGCATGTAACACTGTCACTATGCTCCCAACTTGGGACAGAAAACATTTCAGTCTGAAGAGACACTCCACTGCACCCACTGGTTTCCTTCTCTCTGGTGGGCCATGTTAGGCTGCTACTGATCTGATTCAAGAGGATAACTCCTCATGGGGGTAAGATAGAACAGTGACAAAAATGAGTCATTCTGTTTGCCTCATGGTTTCTAGCATGCATGGGGCAACTATCACACTTTTTTTTTTTTTTTTTTTTTTTTTGAGTAGTTCTGCTACCTGGTCAATGCAACAGACTCCATCCTCTTTTTATTGCCTCACAAGGCTCTTACACACTAAATAAATAATAAAATAATTAGTCTGTTACTCTGCAGCACCATCTCTCCTCACTTCTCAGGGTGGCCCACCTGCTCTACAGCATTGCATTGACAACAGGCTCACCATCTGGTAGGCAGTACTTGGAAAATCTGAAGCCTTTCAAATCTGACCACTTGGCTGGTCTGCCAGATGCTGCCCTGCCATGCTTAGCATTTGGCAACAAGACCAAGTACCTCGGGAAATTTAATAGTTTCTTGTCATTAAAAAAATAAAACCCACTACACCAGAAACAGTAAAGAATAAAAGGATCTCTCGTTTCCACTGCTCAAGTATTTTGGGCAGAGAGAGGAAAAAAGAAAAAAAAGAAAATGAGTCTTGTTTGTTCGCAGTTTTCTCTCCCTCCCTTTATCCCACACTGGCAACGTTCCTGAGGCGAGGAGTGAACTCCAGGTCAACTCAATGTGTACACACTTGGGGCAGCTCATTGCTAACCATTGAGCGGGCTCTCCTTCCCCAGACAATAAACCCCCTTGGCTTCTCTTCCTCATTAGTAACTGGAACAAACATCCACTTCACTTCTAGACACAGAACAGCCTTGCTACATTGTCAAGAACACTTACCAGCCCGAGGAACCACATCTATTCACCCGTCCGTTAACTGTTATGGACTGAAAATAATGAAAACCTAACGATTGCTCCTGTCCTTGCCAAAGAATGACTCACCCAGGCAGCCAGAGCAGATTCATGCAAAGCTGCAACAGGGGCTGCTCTGCACTTGGCTCACAACATCTCCAGAGGTGGGATGGTCTCTTCACTCACCACACATTTAGTGCCTCACACAGCAGGGTCAGTGGCCACAGCCCCTCGGCACTGCCTGTAGCAGTAAGAAAGGTGACAACAACGGGAGTGCCTCTGCTTGCGATGAGCTCCTCTGTCTTGATAAGATCACACAACTTCCCCATTAGCAAATGCCATCTCTCAGCCTTTTCCATTAGACCCCTCACAAGCACTGCCTTGAAAACAGACATCTGAGTGTGAGCAAATGTGTGCTGGTGCTCAGCACAGTTACACACCTGATGCAGCTCCTGTGGGAGAGGTCAAAAAGAAGATAATACAGAATAAGAGATGTATTCATTCCTTCATCTCTAGTGGATGGGACAGACCCCATCACACTTGGTAAGCAGAAACGAGGCACAAAGCAGTTGCTGAGTGCCGCAAAGAGCCTTCTGTGAAAGGAGCACCACTGCAAGCCGTGGATCAACATCACTCAAAGTCAAGGCCAGAGGGCCATCTGTCCCTGCCAGCCACCAACCAAAGGAACGCACTCACATTCAGCAGATTCAAGCGCAGGCCAGGAGCCTCCAAAGCAGCAACATATCAGACGCTGCAATGTGACAACAATCAGGTACCTACCGACACACCCGCTGACAACACACACCACTCAGGGTAGTAAAGTCATCCCTCCTCCACAAGCTGTGCCTTCACCCTTAAGGATCACACTACACAGGGTGTCCTCAGCATTACCTAGGGGATTACTGTAGCATATTAGCTGGTCCTGCCCAAAAGAGTAAATATTTAACCAAACACACTGGAAGACATGAGGGGGAAAATAGTGTTCACCTCTGGAATAAAATAACAGAAAATATTACAGTGCCTCCCAGTTAGTCTAACACTCAGATAATTTGCTTGCAGCCAATCCCAAGCCCAAACGAACTTCAAAGGTGATGGGATCATCTCTTCCATTAATAAGGTCATCAGACTTGCAGGCCTGACCCCCAGGCATTGCCAGTGCCTGACAAGAGGAAGCTGCGATGGCAGTGATGGAAAACCGTCTCAGTAGGAAAACAAAAGGTAGATCTTCCCTACCGAGGTTTGGCTCCACAAGGCACCCTGAGTTATCGTGACAGTGCACTGCAATGGGAAAGGGGAGCTCCTGTTCCACCACTGTGTGCTGGCTCAGGCTCTCACTGGAGCTCCTCTGTGACCTGCTATAGCTTACTGAGAGTTTTAGACATGGAAGGTGTCCAACATGCACCCAATCTGGTACAAGGGAGGTGATGAAACTGTGTGAAGCGAAGGGAGAGAACTGAAACAGCTGCCCAGGGAAGTGGTTGAATCACCATCCCTGAACGTGATTAAAAGTCATGTAGATGTGGTGCTTAGGGACACGGTTTAGCAGTGGACTTGTTAGAGTTAGGTTAATGGATGGACATAATGATCCTAAAGGCCTTTTCCAACCTAAACAAAAGAGGGAGGGAAGTGAGGACAGAGAGCAGGAGAAAGTGTGTGTGTATGTAGGGATAGGGAAGAGAGGCTCAGAAGTGGTATCCAAAATGCTCTTCTTCCCTGCCTCTTGTGCAATGTGACTATGGCCCAACAAACTGCCTAGAAGAAACAAGGAAGGCTGAGTTCAGTTAGCAGGCAATCCAAGAAGGACATACCTACATCAGGCTGATGCGCCTTGACTGATTGCTGCTTTCTCTAAAAACCACACAACAACTTTATACCAGCAATGGGAGGCACCGCCGCGCAGCAACCCGAGCTCCTGACACATACATCCTGGAGCAGCAAGGCCATAAAAGGGGAGAGAAGACTCCAGCCCCATTTGGGGAGCCTCATCACGCAATTTATCTGGTAATCCCTGCCATTGTTCAGTGGAACAAAGCAGTCATCTGATATAATTTCAGAATTAAACTGGGAAAGGAAGGACAGGGGAGGAAGTGGGAGGAAAGAGGGAGAGGAGAGAGCTCTCAAACCTGTTGGCCAGACCCCGGGCAGGATGTGAAAGTCTCCCAGCAGAAGCCTCTCAGTGTATCTCCCACATGCACCCGGCCTCACAATTCCCAGGGCCACGTGATAGGGGCTTCCTGCTACCAAGTGAAGCAAGACCTACTCCGACCCTTCTCTTCCAAACAGAGTTCCTGCCTGCTTAGTGTTCGCAAAGAGGCGTTTGTTTACTGATCTATCATTGGCATGCAGGAAACAGCCTTGAAATGAGCTGTAATCATCTGTCTCCAGCAATAGCTGTTTGGCTTTCATTCTAATTTAAGTTCTCCTCCCCCCCCCCTCCAGTGCACTCTTCCCCACTTCCGATCCAAATGCTCTCGGCGTACTCACATCTGCTTCAGGGCACTAGATACTGCACAGTGTCTCTAAAGCAACCAGTGAATAAAAAAGATGCTGACAGTAGGCACGCTCCCACCTCCAAAGGACAGAGAAGCCTTCTTCAGAGGAATACGAGCTAAACTCCTCCAGGGAGGGGAAGAAACTGGCTTTGCCTGCTGCAGTTGGTGCAGCCATGCATGATGACAAAAGCCAGAGAGGCACCACATGCCCTGCAACCTATGTCATGAGAAATGTACGCAGCCAGCATGCTGGCTGCACGTGTGGAGCCTTGCCTCTGATAAGGTCAGGCAGAGATGGCAGCAAGCCTCCCAGGCTGCCCTTCTTTGCTCTTTTGTTTTTGGGGAATACACCAAGCATACCTCAAAGGGTGTTGTGGTTTGGGGATGGGCACTGCCATTGCTGTGTGCTGGAGGCCATGTCTCAAGATTTTCTTTGCTCTGTTTGCTCTGCACCTCACATAAAAACTGGATCCAAGTCCGTAACTGGAGTCTCGCCACACCGCTGGTGTGTATAAACAGTGAGGCTCCACAGCACCAGGAGCGGCCTGCAGCTGGTCAAACTCTCCTCCAAGATGAAAAAGATGCCTTGCCTTTGCTCTCTTAGGTGCTCACAGAAATGGTCTCTCTAGTTACTTTCATGAGTAACCTCCAGCAGCCAGACAAAGCTTGCAAGGGACACCTCTCTGCTCCTAGTGCTTTACAGAACAAAGGACGCAGCATACAGACAGCAACAATGAGACAACAATATAGAACATACCTATATAAAGAACAGGAAGGATGCCAAGAAGACAAAACACTAACAGGAAAATCGTGAGTAAGGGGAAGCCAACAGTTAAAGTCTCGGAGGCCCTCCCAAAGCCCTTGCTCTGTTTGGAGCCATTTCCCTTTGGTGTAAGAAGCAGTGTGAGGATTCATGCCTGTGCACATGTAACCCCCAGCCCCCCCTAGGCCTCTGCATGGGCCCTGGTGCCCCAGCCCTGGGCAGCACCCCTATGCCAAGTACTGGCGGTGGGGGAGTCACTGACCCCAGGTGCCCAGTGCCAGCCCTGGGGCAAGGCAAGGGTATTCTGAAACAAGCTCAGGCAGGTGGTTGAACTAAGAGAGGAGGTAGAAAGATTGAGAAGGATCAGAGAGTGTGAAAGCAAGATAGATCGGTGCAGCCACACTCTGAGGCAAAGGCAGCAGGAAGAGGCTCTACAAGAAGTGGAGGACCCCTTCGCCTCCTGCCACCAGGCAGAAGAAGGGGACATAAGGGACAAGGGGGAATGGAGAGAGGTCCCTCTTCAGAGAGGCAAGTGAAAACCTTCTCTGTCCCCCTCACCTTCCCAGCTGCCATTGTGCAATAGGTATGGGGCTTTGGGACTTGATGGCCAGGCGAATGAAGAGGGAAACAATGATCCATCTGGTGAGTCACCCACAGCTTGTCACTCACCCCCGTGTCTTACGACTGCTTCAGTTAAGAAGTAAAGGAGGGCAATTGTAGTGGGTGATTCTCTTCTGAGGGAAATGGAGGGGCCCATTTGTCGACCAGACCCATCCCACAGGAGGTCTAGGCCACTGTTCCTGGGCAGAGATTTACAGGGATGTCCTACTAAACCCCAGGAATGTATTCTGTACTGCTGGTTAGCTGACCAGCCTTTGGCTCTGAACTGCAGACAGCATGTAGACACCCACAAATGACTCCTAGGTTGGGGCTTTATTACAGGAGCAGTGTTAGGACTGGGCTGGCAACAAGGCTCTGCTTGGAAAGAAGCTAATCCTTAGTAAAAAGAAGAGGGGAGTCAGCAAGACCTGCTGCGGGCAATATTGGTGGGTCACCCTGGGTCTCAACTGCATCCTTAAGTCATCCTTGTTGCACAGTAAAGCAGATGGACCCTTGAGAAACTGCTCTCACCTCCTGTCCACTCCTGTCTCACCTCCCTGCCCCACCTGAAGGCTGTAGGTCAGGCTCCTCAGGGATAGCACAAGCATCACCTGCCTGGCACCGGGAGCTGGAAGGACAGCACATTTGGAAACAAGTCAACTACAGGAGATTTTAGCTACTTAAAAGAAAAGCCTCTGCTGATCATGTGCCAGCTGAAATTTTCTTCACACAGAGCCATGGAAAAGTTAAGGTAGAGATGACACAGGAGTGGCAAAGGACAAATTCCGGATCCAAATAGTATGTAACACTTCTGTTTCAAAGCATAAGATTAGTCTCAGCAAAAGCAAAGCCTGATGTACTTTCTAACACAGAGGAAACCACATTTTTCTCTCCTAGCTTCACTCTTTCAAATAGCTGAAACATTTTGGCTGAAGGCTTTCAAAAGTAATTCAGCCAGAGGCAATGCTCAGCACAGAAAACTGCAGACTGAAACAAGAAAAAAAAAATATTTGACCTGAAGACAGAAATCGAAAACAAGGTCTCACAATGTGAATTGTCTTCTGTTAAAGGTGGGGCTCGTTGCACCCACTATTATAAAGCTTTTATAAAGTCCCACATTTCCCATTGTCTTATTTTCCCTTTGTTCCTCCCTCTAAACACACAACAAACAGAAAAAAAAAGCTCAACAACTCAAAGGGTATTAGACATCCCTCCAGTTTCCTTCAGGCAACCACACCCTCAGCTGGAAAACAGCATTTCCAGGGTTAGCAGTGGGATGTTACATGACCCCGTCAAAGAGAACAGCAGCCCGCTTTCTCTAACTCACTGCTCACAAGCACAGATTAAGTCCCAGACATAGAGAAGGTAAATACTGTTATTTTATGTGGTGGCAAGTATGGTTTGTATTACTGCTTGGAGACACGATGAGTCTTCACACCTGCAGGTAGCTTCATAAATACAAAGAAAAAATTCACATGGGAAGAGAAAGATCCAGCATTTCCCAACCTGGCTGCTACTGTGAAGACTAACTACAATGCTTAGTGGAATGACAAGTTTCAGGCTATTTTCTACAAGGAAGTCATGAACAAAAGATAAAAAAAATAGATAATTCCAGATGGAGAAACCCAGACTTTGGGAAGTAAAAGTGGCGGAGGACAGCTCTTCTGTGACTGTTCTTGGCAATACTAGATCTCCTTGTGTTTTAGATCTCACAGTATCACACATGTGCACACAGTGGGGGTTGCTCAGCCCCGTTCAAAGCGGGATAATACTTATGCTTTGCAGCCTAATAAATGAAAATTCAGTTACTTGAAGTCAAGGCTCAAGAAGACATTAGTGGTGAATCCTGTGTTACTGAAGCAGACACAAGCTTGCTGATGACATCAGTGGAGCCAGCATTTCATACTCGTTTACCTTTGCTTTTAAATTACCCACATACAAGACGACTATAGTCAATATGGAATAAAACAAAAGAAATATGGACCAGATTTACACAAGCACACATTTGCCAGCAGAACTGCGAATCAGCCACATGGAGAGGCAGGATTCCATGTGGATGCAGAGGACCTGGCTTCAGTCCCCAACAAAGACAAACCTACATCGGCAAATGTGCATTTCTACCAGCATGGCCAATTGGTGTAGATACTTTCCTTTGATAGGAATGCTGTGTTATGAATATACCAGTCCTACCACAACGGTAAATCACTTCTACTGTAAAAAGAATTGGAAAGAATTCAGGGCTATTATTATGCTCCCAGGAAACCCAAACATTTGACAGCATAGGAAACAACCTGCCACTAAAACATAGCATTCAGCTCATGAACCACACTGGAACTCATTTTCAATGCAGTGAGATAACCTCTGCTATTCCAGCATAGATGGGACCCAAAGAGGTCCTGTTGAGGGGCAACTCTGCAAAGAAGTTGGCAGGAAGACAATTTGTCTCACATTCAGAAAGGAAATGAGAGCATTAAAATGAAGAACCTCAGCTTCTTCCAAAATAAGTTATCATCAGGGAAGACAAACGGAGCCTCAGCAAATTTCTCCTCAAGTGGCCTTCAGCCTGCAGGATGCTGACTCTCGACCCTCCTGATGAGGATTTAACACACAGCTTCCTGAAGTGTCCATGACCACAACCTTGGGGCACCATCTGCAGAGTCCAGGTAGCTGCATGCTCCAGGAGACCTTCCTGTACCATGTCTGAGCCCATGACCTGCCACTGAAGTCTGTCTCTATTAAGCATCACCTTCTGAGCTCATGCAAAATGTCCCCTGAGACTGCTTTTATATTTTGGAGACCCAGCTTTGCCCTGCGTTTCTCACCTTTCCTCCTGTTCTTCTCTCCCACATATCTTGGCCACCACATATGCAGAATCTGCTTATTGTAGATCTTATTCCTTATCGAAATCTGTCAACCACAGTGCAGCACAGCGTCCCCTCCTTCGACCTTCCTCAGCAGAGAGCATGGCCGAGCAGCGTATCAGCCACCAAAGATTTACCCATCATGAGAAGGAAACCTGCACACCTCCAGAGAATACAAACCTCTGCAAAGAGGGCTTGCATTTATTTATTTTTCCAGAAGGAAAGTCAGATTCTGTGGGTGTGTGTGTGAATGTGTGCGTGTGTTTGTCAGGACAATAGGAAAGAGGACACTGCAGCGGAGCTGCCAGGAAAGGGGTCGGCCATCTGCCCATGTGGAGAGCAGTTTTTCCTTTTCTTTTGTAAGAAGAGGAATGTAGTTGGGAGCCGCCATCCGCCCGTGCTGGGGGGAAATCTGAGAGGCTGTGCTCTGCCAGGGAGAGGAAAAGTGGGGGAGGGAGCCAGCCCGGTCCATGTGATTAAGCGGTCATTGCACTCACAGCCAACAAAAGTGGGAAAAAAACCTCTAACTGAAACCTCCAAATCCTAGGGAAAGTCACCCTTCCTTCTCCGCCCTCTCACTCCCACATGCGATTTGAAACTCTCTCCAGCCCAGGTGACCTCAAGCACAGGGGCGACTGAAGGGGCTCGGCCGGGAAGTGTGTCAGGAGGACAAGGGCCTGCCTGGGCCTTGCTTTTTGGCTCCCTTGACCCAACGGACAAGGGTTGAGCAAGTCTACTGCATATAACCATCCACACATTCTCCCCCCTAGCCTTTGGTACAGCTTCTGACTATAAATGAAAACTATGTAACAGGAGGGAACAAAAGTTCTTCTCCAGTACTGTCAGGCAAAAATGCTGGCAAGACACCATGATGGCTTGGTGGCACATCCTTCTGCCTTTGTGGCAGAAAAGCCCCACAGAAATACCTCCATAAATAGAGAAAGGCGAAATTTTCAGAAACAACTACACAACTGTGGAGTTTAAGACCCATTTTCAAAACCAACTGAGGATCCGATATATTTTTTTAAAAACATTGTAAAAGTGGTTAATATTTTCAAACCACTGTAAGTATGCATTCCTGTTTCACTGACTGCAACAGGAGATGTCGTCTAGGTATTGCTGGGAAAACTGAGAGAACATCTACCTGTATCTTCATGTGCCTACATACCTTGCAAACTCTGGCATTTACCAAGTGCCAGAACCAGTTCCACAATGCCAGCAGAACTTGCTAACATGGGAGATGTCTGAGATAACAGTTCACAGTCCTGAAAAAGGCACTTCCATAAGAATAGATTCATCCAGACACGGTCTGAAGAGCTTCCTCATGTCCTGGCAGCTCAGAAGATGGACAGACTGCTCCAGTGATGCTCTGCACCTAAGTATGTCTAAGTCAGGTCTGGACTGCCACCCATGTGCCCCAGTCCCTTTCAGAAACAAGACACGGGTTTCATCATTCTGTTACAACTTTTAAAGCATTTTGCTTACTGTAAAAACAAAACCATCAGTGTAGCTCAGTGTGTGACCTGAAGCAAATTCCTTGGCTGCTTCTCTCTTGGCTGGATGAGACAACAGGAACAAGTGGAAACAACATAAAAGACATATTTTTTTTTTTTTCACCATGAGGATAATACCTCTCTGGAACAGCCCTGCCATCTCCATCGCTGGAGGTTTCAAGACTCAACCAGCAACCTGGTCTGAGCTCAGACCTGAATCTCTCTGAGCAGGAGGCTGAAACAGAGGCTTCCTGCAATCCATTCCAACCTGGATTATCCTAAAATAACCTGTCATTTAATTAATGTAGAAGAGATAATTCACTCTCATTTTCTCTGTGGAAAACAAAACAAAACAAAACTCCTAAAAAAAGAAAAAAAAATCACTCCTTTCAAAACCTCACTGCTAGGTGCCTTTTCCTCTCCAAAGATGGAGAAATAACAGTAAAAAATGGCTGCTAAAACAAGACACAGACCTATGCTATCCCTAACACATTTCCATGGTCTCTTGTCCTTAGTAATTCTGCAGTGCCTAAAAAACTTCAACAGTTCAGTGGAAGCTATCAGGGAGGCCATGAATGCACCAGTAAGGCTGCCTTGGCAAATACTGATGAATGCTGTAAATTCTTGTTGTTAGAAAAAGCAAGTATCTTCTTCGTTAATTCATTCCACTTTCAGAGAGATCAGGGTATATTTTTTTTAAAAAGCTTAAAGTTATTTCATAAGTAAAAAACAACAACAATAAAAAAACAAGCAAACAAAAAACCCCCACCAAACTGAGAACTGCTGGAAGCATTTATTTGGGACATTTGGGCTTTTTCTTTGCTGAAGCATTTATTTGTTTCTCATGGCAGAAAACTTAGAAACTGGGGAGTTATCAAATAAGCACATATTGTTCACTGCTGTCTTCCAAGGGATGTGCAAAGGCAGTCCATACTCTAGAGGACTCTAATTTCCATTGTTTACTTTCTTTCATATACATCAGACTGTTTGATAGCAGAGCAGAAGCAGAACACCCATGTCCCATTTCCTCCATCAAGCCCTTATCTCACAACCAAAGCAGAGCTATTCTAACAGAAGCTTCCAGCTCAGAGAACATGTATCCAAGTTTTGTATTCCAGGGTAACCACAAGGGCATACTCCACCCAAGATGTTTGAATGTTGTCCTGGACGAGGTCCTGATACTGTTTATTGTGCACAGGAAAAACCCATTACTACAAAGCAGGCATCACTGAATGCATTTTACAAGGGTGCATTTTACAGGACCCAGAACAAACTATCAAAGTAGGAGTCTCGTGGAGTCAAATCCTCTATGGAAGCCCCTGTCCCCTGAACTACTCAATAAACATAATCTACTTTTATCTTAAATGCTCATAAACATCTTGTTCCCAGTCCAGTGTGAGGTGAAATTCTAGCTGTACTGAAGGTACTGATTTGACTCCAGTGATTACGGTGTGACTTGCATTCCACCCACCAAACCCTCCACGTTCACCTCATTTCTGCTCCTCACCAACACAGATGTACCTACAGAAACCCAAGCAAAGCCCTCTCAGATCATGTCCATAAAATCTCTCTGGACAGACCAAGTCCTACTGGTTCTCATGCAATGTTAAAAGAATACAAAGGTTGCCCACAAGGTGAGAGATGAGGTCTCCCCACAGTACATGACCTGTCCTAGGAAACAGGTGACCTACTTGGTACAATATCATGATGATATGCAGGTTCCTCTGCCAAGTACTCATCACCCTAGCCCCAAAAACACCAGCTCTAAAGGGCTGGCTCAGGAAAGAGGCTGTCCATAAATGGTTTTCTCCCTGCAGAAGATGGTGATCTTAACAAATGCACATGTTCTCTATAAACGGGACAGTTAGATACGCCTCACCAGAACCACCTTCTTTATGCAAAGGTAGAAGCTTCACTATGGCTGAACACAATGGATCTTTTGATAACAACTAGATTGTTTTTGCTCAAAGGAGAATGCCTACAGGCATTACTTGCAAACTAAACCTAAAGTTGATCTTTTAGGGGAAATGCCCCAAACATTTTCTTCAATTAGAAGAGGCACAAGAAGAGCTTATATAATGGTACACTCGATTTACTTCTCAGCTGGTAAAAAAAACGTTTGCCATTCAAGTAGTCATTCTTCTTACCATCTTCCACATGTAATAACTCAAAACATTCAGATTGAAGAGCATTTGCTTAATAAAAAGCTGTCACCCAATTCTCCAAGCAAGTTCGCTGCATTCATATTAAAAATAAGACTGAGAAGAAATTTTGTCTCCAGAAACAGGTTAGCAAGAAGCTGTCTTTGCTAATACACCTTCCCAAGCAAAAACTTAAAGATTCATAGAATGTATAAGTAGTTATCTAAAACTAAGAAATGTCTTTTCTTTAAATTTTCTTCACATGAATCTGACTCTTGATGACCAGTAAAAATGATGATGAATAAGAAACGAGTCCTACTTTGGCTCATATGTTTGGCAAGACTGACTTTTCAAAACCTTGTACACTGAGATGAGAGTAAGCAGTTTATTTGGCAAATATGCTTCTCGATAGCTCAGATTAACACAAATGGCCACGCAGGAACTAAACCAGAACAATGGGCCAATCCATCTCAGCTAACTCCTGATAACTCTGAGCTACTCTTTTAGCCTCTTTAATACTCACACGAGGCAATTTGTGCCCTAGAAGTACTCTCTCTTCCTGAGGTAGGCATCTCACAAACTGCACCACTCTATAAAAGTGCCTGTTTCTCTTACTTGATCAGAAGGCATCCAGAAATTAATTTGGGCAAGATGCACTCATAAACTTGAAATACAGCTGCACGGCCTCAGCAATATAATTTGTATACATCATGGACAAGTTTGGGTGCTGCTAGATGAGTAAACTACTTAGAGTTCCTGATCAACTGAAATAATCTTTTCTAAATTTGGTATTCAGAAAAAACCCAACCCAACAAAAGCAACCCGAGCAAACAGAGAAACTTTCAAGGAAATGTTTTATGTAATCTGAAGCTTACAAGAGTGAAGTTCTTTATTGTGAAATGGCCTTACCTACCAAAATATAGCTACACTGTGTGTGTTAAACCTTTCCTTCACAAGAAGCTGAAACATTTTGTTTAGGCTTCTCTTCCTTCCCACCATTTTTTAATTTTTGAAGGGGGAAAAAAGGAGGGAAGAGACTGAGCTATTCTGCTACCTTTCTCCAAATAGTCTTTCATATGATTCAACCACAAAACTGAAAGAGCAATACCACAAAATTTTCTCCAAAGCACCAAAAAACCCCGAACCTCACTTCCAGGTCATTGCTCAGCTAAAGTTAATGGAGCAATGACAGTTGACACCACTTTGTTTTTCTGGTGATCTCATCCACACACATCTCACTCTGCTTCACCGGTGTATCACCAGGTTGTGCTGACTGTGAAGCAACTGCTTCAGGAAAGTTGCATTATACAATCCTCTGCTTAATTCTGCATTCAAGGATTTCAGGACAAGTTTTATCAACGTGCTCTCTATTGCAAAATATTGTTCACAAGTTTAAAAAACAAAATGAAAAAAGTTACATGTGGAACAGAGACAGTGAGACAGCTGAACTGCCTATGTCCATCAGGAAAAAAAGAATGGGTTGGTGACTACCAGGCTCTTAAAAAGAATTTTTATATATTTAAAAATAGAAAGAAATAAAAGGCTATGTAACCTAAGGTCAGGCTTGATTTTTCAAAAAGTAGATCTTTACCTGGGGCCTGAGGTAAAAATAAAATACTATTATTGAATGCATCCAAAGAAGGGCAGCAAAACTAGTGAAAGGTCTGGAAGGCATACCCTGTGAGGAGAAGCTGAAGACTTTGGGTTTGTCTAGTTTGGAGAAAAGGAGGCTGAGGGGTGACCTCATTGCTCTCTGCAGCTTCCTGAGGAGGGGACATGGAGAAGGAGGTGCTGATCTCTTCTCCCTGGTATCCAATGATATGACACATGGGAATAGTTCAAAGCTGCTTCAGTGGAGGATTAGACTTCAGGAAGCATTTCTTTACCAAGAGGGTGGTCAAACACTGGAACAGGCTTCCTAAAGAGGTAGCCAATGCCCCAAGCCTGCCAGTGTTCAAGAGACGTTTGGACACGTTGTTGGCCTTAACAACATCCTTTAACTTTTGGTCAGCCCGGAACTGGTCAGGTAGTTGGACTAGATGATCGTTGTAGTTCCCCTCCAACTGGAATAGTCTATTCTACTCTACTAACAACAATAATAATAATAATTATCATCTAATGGAAGGCTGCCTTGAGCACAAATGAGCAGAGTGACTAGGACTGGCATATGTGAATAGTCGGGTTTAAAGAACAGAAAAGCTACAATTTTCGGTCTTTGTGGTCAGAACTGAAGTCCTCCACTGCTCTGACAGGGCAAGTCTTCTGTTTCTGATGTTTCCAGATTCCTTTGGATAAGAAAAATAATCTTACCCCATGCAAGCTAATATTAAGCAAGTGGGACATGAAGCAACGTGTCAGAATAAGTTAGTTTTAAAAAAAAAAAACAAACAAAAAACCCCCAAAAAAACCAAAAACCACAACAACCTCATCAATTAAATTTAATTTTTAAATCCACTGTTCTCCCAAGTAACTACCTCAGATGAGAGGAAATGTTGTGCTGGGGAGGTTTAATTTGGATAGTAGGAAGAATTTCTTTACTGCAAGAGTAGTGAGGCATTGGAACAGGCTGGCCAGGGAGGGGGTGGGGGCCCCCCTCCTCTGCGTGCTCAAAAAATGAGTAGATGCAGCACTTGAGGCTTGTTCAAAAAACATGCAGACGTGCTACTTCAGGACATGGTTTAGTGGCCATGGTAGTGGTGGGTTGATAGTTGGACATGATGATCTTAGAGGCCTTTTCCAACCTTAATGATTCCATAAAATTTGTGTGGTTTTGAGGTGATCCTATTTTTCCTTGAAACACACCCAAAAGTTTCTCTGACTAGTGACAGAATTTTGGAATTTAACAGGGGAAAACTTGAATTCGTGTACCCTAAATCATCCTACAAGGAAAGTTTCCTACCGTGCAAACAAGAAGATACCGATGAGACAGGTTTAGTGCAGACTAAGTGGCAATAGCCATTGTTATCCTTCAGCCACAGAAGTACACAACTGTTGTGTTTAAGAGGTGACACCATGGCAAAACTTAAACTTGGAGTCACTTATAGCAATCTTGGGGGACAGAGACTGAAATATGATGAAAAAAACCCAGTTACCACATGTTGGTTTCCCAGTAGGAAACATCTCAGGCCTCTCTCAGAGTCTGACAAAAACACATTGCTGAAAAATGGCATCCAGCTAGATCAGGACTTCTTACATCATCTGGAAAAAGCTCTTTTCAGTAAGACAGTCTCTTGCAGAATTTTGACTACAGATTGCCGTGCATACAGCCCAGCATGTCAAGGCAGGGAAAAACATTCTGAATTACAGCCTGATCCCAAGCTCCCTGAATTAATGGAAAAACTCCCATGGACATCAGTAGACTGGAAGATGCCTCAGGGTCTGGTTTTGGCTAGATGTTGATTTCTGAAGTGCTGCATGTGTCAAAGAAAATGCCCTTCTCAATTTTAGCAAGAGGCATTTATTTCTCTTTGATACTATGCCACTCTGAGATCTGGAAAACTCAAGACTCAGCTCTTACCTAAAAGAGAAAAAAAAAAAAAAACAAAAAACAAAACAGTCAAGCTCATATTCACAGCATGCTTTGCAGCCAAAATACATTGTGGTTTTATGTGGAAAATAGATCCATCTTGGGGGGAGAGGGGAGGATAAATGTTTTTAAAGAAAAAAACACTATTAATGTGAGCCCTTTCCTTTTTAATTTAGCAAGGTGATGTTTGGCTGACACCAGCAAACAAAAGCCATATTTATGACATGCCCTCATGGTGCCCTGTGAAATTTGCCATCTCCCTCCATGACAGTCAGTGCTATCTATCACAAGAACATAATCCCCTAGGACAGGAGACCCGAGCCCCTTCGCTGCTCTCCTCTGCAAACAGATGTGTGCATGTTCCCCAGCTCTCAAAGTCACGGCCGGTTTTTGGCAAAGAACTACAGCAGCTGCACATCTGCAGAGAGGAAAAGCTTTCAGCAAAAAAAAATACAGAGGGGGATCTCATCCTCCTCCCCCACCTACAGAGCAAGCTCAGCATTCGTTCCTCTTCAGATGACACCCTGATGGGCTGATTTAATCACTCACACATGCAGGCCTGTTCACAAGGCTAGCACAATGCCAGGGCTGTGACAGCACCTCACCTGAGCTGCTTGCAGCAATGCAGCCTGTCAGCAAGCACTTGGCAAGAACTCTCACATATATGAAGAGGGAAGCAGCGTTCAAGGGCATTGCTAATAGAAAATTATTCTACAGAACATGACTGGGTGTGTGAGAGACCACTTTTGATGAGGAAAACACCTAGGCAGGTGGTTAATTTGAAGCCTATGCTCAAAAGCCACTACCTTCCATAGATTGCATGAAATCCAGTCCAAACTTCCCTGAGCAGGATGATGTACTGCACTGGGAGCCAAAGCGCTCTGCTGGGTGGATTTAAGCATGCACTTAGACCTACACATCTGCTTAAGAGATCTGCCAAACCAGGGGCACTATACAGACTATTTAAATGTAGCAGGATCACAGAAACACTTCACCACTTTTATTCCCAAAGGGAATTTTAATTAAAACGCAGGGCATCGAGCCATTTAAAATTATTCTGGTTACAGAGAGTAGGAAGTCCTTGCCTCCCCAAAAGAGTCTCTCTGTTGGATTGCCAGAGACCCCAGTAAGTTTCTGGAAACATAGCTTAAGTGCCTGAAGTTGGTCAGGAGCCATGTGCTCTCAGGGATCTGCGGGATCAGGAGTCTCAGTGTCTGGCAAGGTCCCACCCAGAACTCTTTTGTCCACTTCCAACTGAGGTGGCACTTTTCTCCACTCAAGCTACCCCTAACCATCATCAGCTCTCAACATTTTAAGTGTCTGGGCCAGATTTTCAAATGAGCTCAGAGTCAAGAAGCTCTGCTTCTCCAAGACCAGATTTTCTGCCAGGCACAGCCTCCTGCACAGACATCTAAACAAGGCAAGACCCTTCAAGAAAGGTCTGCACTCCATAGGTTGAGTTGTTCAGCAAACCTGAATACATTCTATGATGCCTAATGAGGAGCTGGGCATTGGAAAATATAGCTACCAGTATCTGCTTGCAGAACCTATCTTTACATTAGTCTCAATCCAGATGGATAGCTCTCTGCTGTACATGCGCCAGAAGGAACAAGACCAGTGAAACAAACCCCCATCAGCATTAGCAATACTATTTTACAGGGGAGACTTGCCACAATTAAAGGATGCCACAGTTGAAAACAAAGTATTGTCCCTCCAACGGCTCACGCAGCAGCATCTGCCTTATTAGTGGCACAGCACCAGTAGCAGCTCACAAACCCCACTTCAGGCATCACAGACAGACCTGAACGACTTACCCAGCTAGCTTCTTTCCTTTTGCCGTTTACTCTGATCTTCCGTAACACATCTCAAAATGATCCATGCCCTATACCCACACTCTTAGATGAGACCTCATCAGTGCTGCATGTGAAGCCAACAGTGTGAAGAGCCCGGGGGATGGCCAGGCCCATTTGTTAGAGGCTTTTCTCTGCATGGGTTGGTGTTTTTATTTTAACTCCCTCTGCTTCTGGGCCCCTCTCCATCTCTCGCCCCTCCCATCTCCTCTCTCTGCTCATGAGGACAGAGTTTCCACTCTGGCTCTGGGCCAGCACATGCATGGGGAAAGGCAGCGACCAGGAAAAGCCATTTTCTGCTCCCTTTCATCGCATAAACACTGCTGGTTCCCAGCCCAGGAGCACAGGGCTGAGCAAGTGCTTTGCCTGGGGGCCTGAGGACCAGCAGCTCCCGCCCCGGCTGAAGGCAGCAGCCCTCTCCTGATGAGACACTGCTCCTCCCCATGAGCAACCCAAGGCTTCGCCCTAGCTGCCCAGGAGCTGCTCGTCCGATGGCTGACCCAGATCCACCTCACGCTCAGCGAAGGACACTGGGAACAGCACAGAAAGATAACGGGTAACATTCAAGCCAAATTCTCATGCACATGAACGATTGAGAAAAACTGAGACCCCAGGCAAACCTGCCTGGCAGCGTCCCAGAGGTGGGATGATGACCTTGCCCGAAGTGTACGCGAAGGCCTCAGGGATGTACTAACTCCTAAAAAGTTTAATTTGTAAAAACTGACCTTTAATCACCACGGTAACTACTATCTGCCCTGCTAAATCCCAGGAAAGAGGCACTGAAACAAAGAATGAAGATTATACCAGCACTCATGGCATTCTTTCCAGCAGGACATTACTCCTCCGAGCTTCTGTCTTTCCAGCTACGCTTGACTTCCCCACAATTTTACTATGGGACAGTACTATTTGCAGAAAAGACAGAAATAAGGTTCTTAGTACATGTTATCTGCATTAAAGGAGTCCTAACATTTCACACTTCTTGCAAGGAAGATTTCTCCTGAGCCCCCCTTTGGGGTCTTTGTTACATGAACATGGCACCCCACATTTGACCAGCCAATGTTTAGGCAATGTATTTATCTCAGCATAGGATTACCCTGGCTGTCACACCAGGATTATCGCAAGAGCACAGCCTCTGTTGGCAACTGCAACAGTGACAGGCTGGAACCACACGATATGGTTCAGAGCTGTTCTTGGCACAGGAGGGACAGGACCATCACGATGATGCCTTTCAGTGCTACACTGACAGCAGAGACCTCAGCTTGTTCTGTGCCAGGCTTCTAGCCAAGGACACATCCCTTGATAGAAAACCCTTCACAAAGAGCCTGAAGTATGGTGTACACAAGGCTGATCATGGACACTGAAAATGAAAGTGGTCTTCAATAAAACCTGGGCCAAACTCACCACCAAATGGCATACATATTACACATTTCAGCCTTTGCTTTAATTTCTAGTAGTTGGTAAGGCCACTTAGAGGTGAAAAAAAGAAAAAAAAATCCCATTAGCAAGATAAGCATGCTGTTGTCCTTTCCTTGCACTTCAGGGCTATGCATGAGAAAACACCATCTATTCTCCAGCTTTGTGTGGGTACAACAGTGCTTACAGATTGGTATCCCTCAGATACAATGTTATTTGAGCTGCATCCAGGCAAAATCAGGCTCACTCATTTACAGAACTTGAATGTGACAAGGAATTTCTTTCTAGCTACATCCCACTCCCTTCTTCCCTGTGGAGACTATTCTCAGTCCTTAAGGAACTGCTATGCAAGTTAATTAAAAGTCCTATTTCAGCACTTCCTTCATAGTAGAGGCCTCTTCCAGACAGCTCTTGGGACCCTGCCAACAGATGTATCAGCCACTGGTACTTAAATCCTTCCGCTAAAAAACGCTTCCCTTAAAGAGCTTATACCCCCGTGCTGGATGCCTAAGAGAGCGGATCATCACAATTAACCAGCCTCACCAAGAGCTTAAGAGAGGTTCCTCTCCACTCTCACAGGCTTAATGGTGCACTACAGAGCCTTTTCTCCCCTTTGTCTGGCCTCCACTTATGAAAGAGCAGCTTCAGCACAGTTCCAGTCAGGAAATAAATGTCAGGTGCTACAAAAGGAAGAGAGACCAGCTGTCTTGGATGATGCATTCAGAGGGATCCAAAAGAACATGACACTTATCAGGTACTTCTGAAATTCCCAGCATCTCTTCATGTTTGAGTCTGGCCTTGTTGCATGAAGATCTCACTGGCAAAAGAGATCTCAAACTAATGGCAAGGACTGTGTTTGCCTCTGTGCCCCTTGAACGCCCAGCAAAACATAGGCTTTAGTTCCTCTTCCTATGAATTAGTTATTACAGCTGATATTTAGATGAACTCGCTGGAAAAGCTCCTACTGAATTAAGATCACCTCTGAAAGCCTTGCAGCTTGCCTGATCTTTATCATCTCCTTGTCCAAATGAACACTTCTAACACGTAAAAATGCCAGACTTGGGATGAAGACAGGCATATTTTAAGTGTCTGACAAAGGTTCTAAATGCCCTTCTTGTTTTTGGAGAACAGAAAGTATCACATGGTTGTCACTGCAGACAAAATGTCCTAAAAGATTTCCCAAGGCAGCAAGCTGGGGACACTACTGAAAGCAGCTCTTTGGGACACTCCACACACACTTGTGGGCTACGAGGAGTATCGTGCTTGAGGATCCGAGCTGAGGAACAGGGAGCAATTTCTGTGTGGACTGTCAGGACACGGATGTACTAAAGGCCAAGCCAGGCTTCAGCACACAACCTTCACATCCATAGGCAAATAGAGGTCCCAGCTGATCCATTAATCTCCAGCTTGCTTTTTGCATCCCAGCTCGCTCCAGCACCCTTTGTTTTCAGTGCTTTCTCTTCTGTTTCTCAAAGAGGTGCTGTATTACCCTGGGAAATCCTGTGGCTTTCCTCTCATTTCCATACTTAGCATTTTCAGTTGTTTCCAAGTCTGTCCCAATGTGGTAGATATCTGTTCTCACATGCTGAAACACTGTTTGGACTGTTTAAAAAACCAACCAAACAAAACAACCAAATAAACCTCCCCCCACAAAACCAACAACCACCAAACCCCACAAACACCACCCTGATGACAATTCAGAACACAACACAAGGGTCGAGGAAACACATTCGTTTCCTCTGGCAGGACGCAGTAACGACTCCCCTTCTGGTGGTTCAGCAACAGAGCCCGTACACTTTTGCTACCAGACACCAAGAATGAATGGTCAGTAAGGTGGCAGCCCACAAAGAAAACAGCTTTTTAATCCATCAGCAACACCAAGAGCTCCCCTCCCTGTAGCAAATGAAAGCCCCATGGAAATCCTTCTGCCTGTCTCTGAGCTCCAGGCCAGAGACCCTCCTCTCCGAAAGCAACAACCCTGCTTAAATGGCACGAGCAAAGGTGGCTGGGAACACCTCAGGGTCAAGAACAGCTCCCATGTAACTTGCTGACCTGTCCAGGAAACAAACCATGCTCTTGTAAAAAGCAGGATTAAGCACCCCACACTAAGCATCGAGAACCTGCTCTTGTGAGGCTCCACTGCAGCCCCAAGCAGTCAGAAAGCTTCAGTCCCCTGTAAGCCATCCCTCTTCCAGCACCATCAAGAGCCAGGCTCCTTGGAGACTCATAAAATTGAAACCTCTGAAAGCATTCCAAATACACCTTGCATGGTTTACCCTCCAGTTTGCATCTGACTCCCTGGGACCACAGCAGCACACAGCTGTAAATTCTTGACTGTTCTCTTCCCAGAGAGTGCTCCCCTCCACCAGCTCTATGCCTAACCCCTTAGCACCCATCACCCCTGGGAAGGCGAGATGGCATTTGTCTCCCCAGGACAGGTGAATATTCTCATGGATCCCAAGCTAGAATCAGAAATGTCCCCCTGTTAAGCTCCAAGCTGCACCCAAGTGCAGACGTTTCCTCCTGTTGAAGGCAAAGCAAGAGCAAAACAGGCGATCAGGAGCAGAAAGAGAGACGCAGAGCTACGATCACGGAGGGTCTCAGGGCTTTGCTGTAAACCGAGGAGGACTCTGCTGCTTGCTCGAGTGAGGCCCGAGTTTCTCCCAAAGAACCTGCTTGGAGTTTCCTCGTCTTTTTTGTCGCCGGAGCCCGAGGCAGGGCTGAGCTCACCCCGGTGCCGCACGCTGAGTGACTGGGCCGCCTCCGCTCCTCCGCCCTATCGCTCCCGAACCACTTGGGGCGGCTTTTCAGCAGCTCCCCTCGGCCGCTTTCCCACCCGCCCGCAGCCGAGCGAGCCCCCCGCGCCCGGCGGGAGCAG
>NW_008619776.1:24471-26719 GCF_000691845.1 Merops nubicus | reverse complement strand
AAGAATAGTGCCCTAAGTTGTAACCTCCTTGTCTTGTCATTTGTGTGTGTATCTGAAGGTATGAAAGGTTTGAGTTCTGTAGGATGCTGAACTTGTGTTTAGCTCTTAGGGCCTCTTGAAGCTTTAAATATTTTTGTGGATGTACTTTCCCCTCTCCCTGTGAAAAAGCAGATTGGGCCATGACTCCTTGCATTCCTTAAGCAGGTCAACCATCTATTAAAGGAAGGTTTTGGAAACGTCTGCTAAGCAGCATTCAAAATGTCATACAACAGAAATGAACTTGGGATCATCTTCAAGCGTTGAGTTGCTTTCAAAAAACCAAAGACTTGTGTAGAAGGGTTAAAAGCAGTATTCAGGCATGTATTCCCTTTGAACTGGGATTTAATTCTGCCCAAAGAGACATTTTACATAATTAATTGCTCTGCAGACTCAGCACTAATTAAAAATGATGGCTTGGTACTGGGAGAGGAGCACTTCTTACCTGAAGCTGAACATGTTGGACAATTCTAGTACTACACTCTCAGTTTCTCTGGACACAGCCTGTGAGCATTGTGCCTGCCTGTGTGCTTTTCACCCTTCCATAACCTGAGCTTGTGGACTTTGTCACAGTATATTTAGCAAAGCCCAGGGTAACACAAGCTTTGTTAAAACAAGTAGCCATATAGAAAATGGGTTGTATAAGTGTTCTGAGGTTGGGAAATATTAGCCTGCAATGTGAGACAGAAGTTTTCATGGGAACAAGATGTTACAAATTATCCAAATGTGAGAAAAGCTTCAGGTAAAACAGTTTTTAAAATCCAGGAAACATCTTTAGTGGAAGCTGTGTTCTTCTTAGGTGTAGTGTTTGCAGAGCTGCTTCTGATAGGAATTCTGAAACAAATTGCTGTATTAGTCCCCACAGTAGGCCCTGAAAGGGCTCTGGAATGACTTATTTAAATTTTCAAACTTTTGGTGATATTTCTTTCAAGACTCTGCTTTGCCTTCTGCCTGAAGCAATAAATTTCAGTGACCGTGCTACAATTTAAAGGCTTCAAGTTGTCATGCTGCCCTTTGCTGTTTTGAGATTCCAGGAGGTCTAACTGAAAATGTTATTCTTGAAAGCCATCCAGCTGGTTGGGTAACCCACTGCAATGTCTAGGTAATAGATGCTTTTCTTCCCTGGTGAGTAATTTGAGGTGTGGAGTGACTCTTCTCTGATATGCTACCAGCTAGTGAAACGTAGAGCGTGATGCTCTGTAGCTGAGTGCCCTGGTCTTGGAGCAAGCAAATTCCTGCAGCATTAGTGTCCTTGCAAAATGTCCCAGAGATTGGAGTTTTCCACGTGAGTGTGACAATGATTAATGTGAGTGATGACGAACAAAGGTTTAAAAAAATGCAGTTTTGCAGATAGACTTGGAGTAACTGGTAAAAAATGGGTGCTCTTTCTCACCAGGAGGCAGGAAAGGGCTCAGCACGTATCACAGTTGCCAGAACTGTGTGGATTACCTAAAAATAGCAGTGCCAAAGAGCCTAATTGTGCCTGGCTAGATACAAATAATGTAATAAACTTGCAGCCATATCAAAGCTTCTTGAAATCCTAGCTTGTTCTTGCTCTGTGCCTTAGGTTAGACATTCACAGCCAAGCTCTTGGCACAGAAAGGTTAAAACCAGTGCTTTAAAAGCATCTTCCTCATTCTGGAACACATTTGCATCCATCTCAAATAGTCTTGTTTTTAAGCACCTTCTGAAAGTTGGACCTTTTTGGCCCTCATTGAACATCTAGAGTTTCTACTGGGTATTAAATCTTTCTCTTAACTTGTGTGAAGTCTCTGCTGTTCCTCAGCTGCTGGTGCACGCTAACCTTGTGAAAATAGGTGATGCTTTTGTAGGGCTAAGAAGCTCCAACCTGGCTGTACCTCATGATCATCAGGTTGCAACTGCATGAATTGTTGAGGGCTGACGTATTCTTAGTCACAAATAGTGTTAGTATCTCAGAGGGAAGTTTGCCTTTTTTTTTGAGGGCTTTGAAGAAGGCATTGAGCCCTCATTGCCTTGCCCTGCAGCATTTGATTTAAACTTGGAGCTTTTTTTCAATAATATGTGGGAGACTATGGGCTGATCTGTCCTGGCTTTTAGTTGCTCTTCTAATTTATGAGGTTTCTGCCTCTGTGGGAGGCCTTCCCCTCAATCCCCCCCCTCTTTAGCTGCTTGTGTGGCTGTGTTCATATCAAATAACTTCACGGATCTTGTACAGAAAAGGCACAAAAGC
>NW_008619776.1:0-24440 GCF_000691845.1 Merops nubicus | reverse complement strand
GCAGTCCTGTGTGTTTGACAAGATCATTCCTCAGGTCTCCTTTGGTGTGGCTACACAAACAGTTCTGTGAATAAAATGCCCATGAGCGTGTGCTTAGATGTAATGCTTAGAGATCTGATAGGTGGGTTTGGTAGAGGGTTACTCTTTGGCAGGCAGGAGGATGAAATCTGTAGGATTCATCTTGGTATTCCTTGTGAAAACTTCTCCCCAAGCTGGAATTGTTGGGTCGTGGCTATTGCTGCCTTTGCTCTGGGACTATCTTGTGTTCCTCATATCAAAGCCAGTAGTGCTGTGCATTTTCTGGGTTGATTTTCAGGGTTTTCAGTGCAGGATGGTCAGATTCACCAGGTTCTCTACAACAAAATGTATTAATCACAAAACCATCTTCTTCCTAATCTCTGAAAACCTGCCTGTTGGATGCTTAAAAGTGGTTATAACCTACTAAATGTGACAGTTTGTTTAAATGTACTTTTTGTTGTGTAACTAAAGAAAATATCCTTAAAAGGAAGTCTGGTTGCAATGGGGACTGTTGCAGTAGCATTATTTTGATATTTTTTTACCACCTTTTGACTAGAATCACTCCAAGAAGTGTTGATTTACATTCTGTTTTGAATTATATCTAGTACAAAACCACAATAATCAAATTGTGTGGTGGTTAGAAATTGGCACCAGTCTAAGCTAGAGGAGGATTAGCTTTGTACTTGCTATTGTTTTTTCTGAGTGTGTTGAACTTGTTGGTGTTGTGTAAGTTTTTTCCATCCAGAAAACAAGGAAATAATATTGATAAGAAAACACAATACGGATGCTGGGACTGTGTCCCAAGATAAGATTTAGATTTCTGTATATACTTGAATGGGAGTCAATCATCCTTTTGGGTGCTCAACAATTACAGCTTAGTGTCTCCAAGCTGAAAGAAGGTGATGGAACACAACAGTGACCTGCTGAAAACCCCTGTGTGCTGGAAGGACATAGCAAGGAAGAGTGTTGTCTTAGTGTTAGCATGAAGAGATTAATTGTCCAAACTAGATGAACTCGTTCTGTAGATTTTTCAAGCCAGTCTTTACTCTGATTTAGAGCTTCGAATTATTGCATAGTGGCTCTTATAATTAAAAACAAACCAGTTAAACAAGGACAGGGGCAAAGGGTGTGTGAGTTAATCAGCTTAAACTCACACCTAGTAATCTCTTTCCTCCCTTTGTCGTATGCTGGGTTGAAGAGGTGGGGTCTTTGAGTTCTAGTAATGAATATATCTAAGCCTGAAGCTGTGTACTGGTAGCCTGCTGGCAGTTCCTCTTCCTTCTTATAATATGCTTCTACACCTCTATTTTTAATGCTTCTTGCCCTTTATAACAGTTGGTTGATTCAGCCATTCATGCCTATATAACTTAAATTTAATGTGGTATCTAGGTTTTTGTTGACAAGCCTTCCAAAGCCTCTCCTTTACATACCAAATTCATGTGAAACCCTTGAGTGCTACTGCTGTGCAGTAGGTAGGACTTCTCCTTCTCAGATCTCTGTATGTTGGAGGGCAAGCTAGGGCCTTCAGCTGGCCATTACTTAAGTGTCTTCTGCACTGTAAGAACCTGTTCATACTCTCCCCCCATGTGTACTTCTTACCAAACACAAGGAAATGCACAGTTTTGCTGCATCCCCTAATACACAGCAGCCACAATTGTCACTAATGACCCTCTGTCTGGACTTCTAGAGCATTGTGTTTTGGCTTTTGGCAGTCTTGGTGCTTCCAGCCTCTGCAGGGTCTAGGCTGTGAGGCTTCTTAGAGGTTTCCAAGCATGCTCGGGGTCCAGTGTCTCTAACTGGGACCTGTATTTGTATTTATAACCTTCACCTCCTGATCTTCTCCCTTTTTAGTGCCTTGTGTGCTTTTGGGAAGGCATGTTTCCTTTCAAATCTGTTCTGAGCCAAGGTAGTAAAGCAGCCTTTGAAGTAGTTTGCCTTGGGATATCATTCCTTTTCCTGACTTAAGGAAACTTTCTCAATCAGGCCAATGTTTTGTGGCTCGCAGGCTCTGGAGTTGCACCATTTCTCTTCTGAACATGGACAGGAGCTGTGTTGTGCCTCAAGCTCTCTCCACTTCCAGCAGACCTGGAAAGCTAAATGCCAATTTCTGTGTCATGATCTATTTAGTTTGCTGTTGCTATGAGGGGAAGGCCATGCTCTCCATCTAGGTTGTGTGCTTTCTTTCCTTACATTGTGCTCATCTGCACTGACCACATTCACCACTCTTAATTCAGTCAGAAGTCATATTTTCTTTTGCAGGGCTAAAATTCAGCTAGGAAAAGATCAGAGGAAAAGGTCAGAGCTGGTATGGGGAGGAGGGCAAGACCATGGAGAACAGAAAAGAGCAGATGGCTTCTCTCCTGATTTTCCTTCTGGAGCAGTAAAATGCTGGTTTGACTCATCTGTAGGATGTAAATTCATCCTGAGGCAGCAAGAAAAACTGGCTGGCCATCCCTGGGCTCTCTCCTGTGCTACCTTGTTCCCTAGGCACACAAGCACTAGTTCTAGCAGAAAGGAGAGCCAGAAAATGCACCCACACAGGATGAGGATGGGATTGTGAGAGCCCTGATTTACCTTGTGTTAAGCCTCCATGTTGCTGCTTGCCACGGGAGAGGGGGGAAAAAAAAGCACATGCAAAAATATTTCAGGGGAAGGGGTTCCAGGCTACACTTCTGCTTCTGCCCTGTAGGTGTTTGGATTGCTGTGGGTCACTGGGGTTATCACAGGGGCTTGGATTGTATCTGGTAGCAGTGATTTTTTTTAAATTTTATTTTATTTTGAAATTTGGGGCAGAGAAAACCAAACATTTCTAAGGTCACCAAGAGTTAAGTGTTTCAAGCACAGAGCAGTAAATAAGTAAATCTAGAAAGCAATGGTCTCAATCAGTGTGAAAGTACTGGTAATTCAGCAGTGAACCTGTCTCTTCTGAGCCCTTCTGTGATTTCGGGCAGCTCACAGCCTGCTCCCCATCTTCTAGCAGCACCAGCACTCTGTGCAGGATGTGACCCTCACTGCCTAGTGCAGGCAGCTCAAGCCTGCCCAGAAGCTGTCAGGAAGTGGCAAAAGTACAGTCTGTCAGCACCTGGAGTGTTTTATTTCCCTTTTCGGCTTCACTCCATTTGTTTAGGCAAAAATATGCCCTAGAACTTGGCTTACTTGTTTGGTTTTTTTTGTTCTAAATTCCATTTTTCAAAAAAGTAGGCAAACAAATGTTGTTTGTGCTCAAATGACCTCAATTGACTTGCAAATCGGGACCTAATTTTAATTAATAAGTTGATTTGTTTCCCAAGTTGTATCAGCGCTTCCTTTAATATTTTTTTATTTTAATTAGATCAAGCCTCAGAGGTACAGGTGACAATGATGCTGACTGAAAGCTGTAAACTCAGAGGACTTCATCACAGGTAAGCTAAGCAGTGTTACAAGCAAAACTGTAGCTGTGTGAGCTCAAAATACTTGTGCTTCAAGCTCCCTTGAGGGGGAAGAAACAGTTTTCTTAGAAATCAGCAATGTTTTGTATATTTTTTTAAGCCATGGAGAGATGAAACTGGGAAAATGGGGAAAGTCTTTTGATTTGGTAAATAACCTGTATTCACAAGAATTTATTTCAGCCCTTTTGTACCACGTGAGAGTTCTTCCTAATGGGGAAAATACTTAAGCATGTCATTTTTGGAAAAAAATATGTCTAGGCTTTCAGTTATTTGGAGACCTTGTGCTCTGCAATTCATCATGCAAGATTTAATGCTTTTCTTCAGTGTTGAATTACTGTGTTCAGGGATCAAGAAGATTTTTTTATTAAATTTGAGTTTCATAAAATGTGGAATTTCTTTCCCTGTCTTCCAGGAATCTGCTACCAATCACTCATGTCTGTATAGAAGAGGGGGAGAAACCAATGGTGCTGCTGCCATACATGAACTGGGGGAACCTTAAACTGTTCTTGAGACAGTGCAAGCTGGTAGAGGCCAATAATCCTCAGGTACAACCAGAAATCTGTGACTTCTTGCCCATTAAACTTAGACCTGGTTTGTCATCTGTATTCATGCCTTAAAAGAAATAGTTGTGGTGTTCCATCTGTTCTGCTGGGGCAGTGAGAGAATTGGCAAGCAGGCTCCCTAGCAAGTGTTTGCCTTGATTCATACAAGGGAAACATTCTCAGCTGCATTTATTGCAGATGTTCAGAAGGCAGGAAGCTGAGTTAAACTCTGATTAGGGTAGCAGCTGGTGTATCAGTACATCTTTTTAAAAAAATAATGAAAAACCAGATAAAATAGTGTATGACTGTGGATATAAGTTAGAATACAGGGGGAAATTGTGTATGGAGAAATTTTGGATGTACTGATTCTATTTTTGGCATAATTAGTAGATCGTCCCTTTAGCTCTTAATTATTTGCTAGTAAGTATAAAAGACTTCTGTTAAACTTTTAAGATGTTGCTGTAAATTTGCTATTAAGGAAAATAGGTGGAGTTATTTAACTCTAGATACTAAAGCAGTGTCTGCTAATTCATTTCTAGTGCTGTGGGTGCTCTTTAGCATTCATAACTTTGCAGTGTGTCAGTGGAACCTGTTGATGCTATTTCATGAGAACTGAGAGAGCAAATATTCCTAGATGAACATATTTTACTTTTAAAATGCTGAGGTTTTAGTGATGGGTATGTATATGTAGTAAAACTGTCCCTCTTGTTCAGATTACTTTGTGTTTTCTTTAGCTGCATCTTGGTTTAGCTTCTGCCTTTAGACTTAAATCAAGCACAAAATGAAATCTCATTTCTGAGGTCAGCATTTGTCCTTGCTATGTACCAGATTTCAAATGAGCAAAGGCCACCTACCTCTGTTAATTTGCAAGTTCTGATAAGCTGCTAGGTTCTTTCAACTTGGATTTGACTTGTTTTGCTGCTTAATTTGAGTTGTAAATCCCTATACAATGCACCAGTATCTCTTTCCAAGAATTTAAGCAGAAATGGTGTTTATAATCTGTATTATGTCAAATAGGAGTTGCTTAAGGAAAAAAAATGGGGCATTATGTATCCTATATACTCATTTTAAGAAGTTTTCTACAAAAACCTAAAGCAAACTCTTTGAGTTTTCAGAAATAATAAGTGGCTATAGTTCTTTGTAACCTGTTAAGGAAATAGTGTCTGTAGCTGCTAGAAACCCTCAGCCCCAAACAAATTTTTGTTGTAGAATACAGCAGGGCCCACTAACCTCACAGGCACTGGACTTGGAGTTTTGCAGTGATTGTTTCTCTGTGCTCTTGCAGGCAATTTCCCAGCAAGATCTTGTACATATGGCTATTCAGATTGCCTGTGGAATGAGTTATCTGGCCAGGCGGGAGGTCATTCACAAAGACCTGGCTGCTAGAAACTGTGTGTAAGTACCCAGTGCTGTAAAGTCATCATGCAGACAATGCTAGGGCAGTAGCTACAGCTAGGATGGACTTTCCCCAATTGACCTGATCTCTGTTTCAAAACACACCACTGTTTGGGTTTGTCTTCCAAATTTTGAGTGGATAGTTTTGCCCAGTGAATTTGTTTCCCCTGAATATGAGGTGAGCCAGGAAGCATGGCTTTGAAAGCAGAGCATCCTCATTTTAAATACTTCTGCCAAGTTTTGTCTATCACTTTTTCAAAGGCTTGAAAAATATTAAGACTTCCCTTATGTTTTCATAAAAACAGTTTATCAACTAATAAACTTTTCTACAAAGTTGCTGTTCATTTTTTTTTCCTTGAAAAATGGCTTAATGGCTTTTTTTGTTGGTAGTTTTCTTTGTTGTCAAATAATGGCTAGATACAAATGTACTTCATAAAGGTAGGAGTGCCACAGTGAGGTTTGAGACCATCTTCTGGCTGGAATACACCCTCAAAATGTGCAGATTGAGATGTTTGGCTTTCTGAAAACCAAATCACTCAAATGGCCAAGTGTGCTCAGTCTCCATCTGCTTTAGTACCTAATAAGGGGGAACAGAAAATACTTAAACTAAATGTCTGAAAATATCAAAAGGGGCAGCTAGTTTATGGGCTTAGTTTTATGATACCTGCAAATAACATCCTAATTTAAGTAACAGAGTTAGTTTGCAGAATTAAAGACCATGTCTGAAGCCCTGAACTCAAGCTCCTGCTTTGGAGAGCCACTTCTGCTTTTGCCCTGCTATTGGTGGCTGAGAGCTCTGCATGTCTGACTCCACAATTAACAGTAAAATATGAGTCCTGTTTCCCACCCTAGGATGGGTCCTGCTCCTGAAATTTGGACAACTTTTGTCCTTTGTGCTTCAAAACCACTCAGTCCTCTCAAGTGAAGACTTTAGCCCTCTTCTTCAAACATCCCAACCAGGGCCAACAGAGCTCCTTGACTTCCATCCAGGGGCCTAAGAGAAAAAGCTGGGAGATAATTAAGCACTTAAGACACTTAAGCTGGGACAGGGGTGGCTGGGAGATCTACCTTGAAGGGATCTACTCATCCCTTGTGGTTTTGAGCTGGTGTCACCAAGCTTGTCCAGCAGAATCTTTCCTGGCTTTTGTGCTACATGAGGATGCTCAGTTTAATACAGTTCCTGAGAGACTCTGTTCCTAATTCCTATTGCTTTTCCCCTCTGGTGAACACACTGAGGGAGAAGTGGGGAAAGGTTGGGAGGAGTTGAGATGAAGTGTATCAATCCTATATACCTGCACCTTAATTTTGGGAAGGGAGCCAATTGTATTACCCTTTGTATTGTATTTGTTCATAGGCAGGTCTTCTAGGAATTGCACTAAACTCTTCAGGAGTGATTTGATATGGAAATTTACAGGTCTATAAACTTGGAGGGGAATGAACTGGCCTGAAAGGTCATAAAAATGAGATCTTTGGCTCATTGCTCCAGAGGAACTGTAGCTAAAATTTGTTTCATTGATCTGGTAGGGGATCTCTAAGGGAGGAGAAATCATTTAAAGGGATTGCTTGTCTGCTTTAAACATTTAGGAATAATAAAAAAAAGAGAGTTAAGCTCAATCTGCTGATTTTTCCAGTGCTTATCTGTTAATGCAGAATAAATATGTTCTTTGATAATATTTGATAATCATACGCGTGTCTTGATCTAGAAGAATGAGAGCTCTTGGAAATATTGTTAGTGCCATTAGTCTTCCCCAATAAACAATAATAAACACAATAAATATTTTCTGCAGAGCTGTCATGTCAGGTTTGCTAATTATTCTAATTATTCTAATAATTCTGTTCTGATGATGCACTTCAGGTTAAGATTACAGACAACGCGCTGTCTCGAGACCTATTTCCCATGGACTACCATTGCCTGGGAGATAATGAGAACAGACCAGTTCGATGGATGGCTCTTGAAAGCCTGGTTAACAATGAATTTTCCAGTGCTAGTGATGTGGTAAGTTGGGTTTTTTTTTTCCTCTTATGTTTTGTAGATGCATTTTGTGGACATTTTCCCCTTTTTTCAGCCGTTGGAGAATCACGGCACTGGACAGGTAACAGTGATCTGTGCAGAACAGCACCTCTGCACCTGCTTCCTGCACTTGCTGCTCATGGCAGGTAGTTTAAAGGTCAGGTAGGCCCTTCTTGCATGGCAAAATTGTCAGTTGGACACTCTTCTCTTTAGTAGTGTTAGCAGAAGAGGCAATTAATTGCCAGCAATCTGTACTGGGTCTTGTCTGCTACATGGCAGGTAGTTTAAAGGTCAGGTAGGACCTTCTTGCATGGCAAAATTGTCTGTTGGACACTCTTCTCCTTAGTAGTATTAGCAGAAGAGGCAATTAATTGTCAGCGATCTGTACTGGGTCTTGTCTGCTGTGTGGGTGAACATGATCCAGAGTACTTCAGTTACAGTCTTGTGGATAGAGAAAAGAGAGGAAGAATTGCTTCCCTTGTCCTGCTGGCTACACTGACACAGCAAAGAATGCAACTGGCTGCTTTTGCTTCAAGAGTCTTCAACTTGTTCATCAGGACCCCCAGGTCCTTCTCTGCAAAGCTGCTTTCTAGTCAGTCCGTCCCATCCAGTCTTGGTACCAAGTCCTGCATCTGGGAGGGATGCATTTGCTTTCATTGAACTTGGAGGTTCCTCTCAACCCAGTTCTCCAGCTTCTTAAGGTGCTTCTGCAGAGCACTGTCCTCCAGCCTGTCAGCCACTCTGCCTAGGCTGTATTTATCCAAGAACTTCATTTGAGTCCAGGCTGTTAATGAAGATAAAGCAGTATTGATTCCTGAGCAGTGCCACTGGTAACCAGCTACTAGCTGAACTACTACTGCTGGTTACAGCAATGTGAGTCCAGACACTTTAATGTCATTTCCTCATTAATTTGATATAAAGACACTGGAAAACAATGTCAAAAGCCTCACTGAAATCAAGGTGAACATGGATTTCTCACCTTGTGTCCACTAACACTGTCTTCTCAGCAAAGAACTAGTCAGGCTAGTCAAACAGTTTGCCCTGAATAAATCCATGCTGGCTGTTCCCAGACATATTTATGCTTCATATGCATGGAAGTGGCTTCCAGGATCTTGTGCTCCCCAATCTTAGCTGGTGATGTTATGTTAGACTGCCTGGCCTGTGGTTCCCTGGGTCCCAATTCTTGATTGCATCCTACCTGGTACAGGGGTCTGGTGTGTCCACACTTGGCTTCAGTGCAGCCTGGATGTTTTCCTCTCTGGGCATTTCTTGGTAGCTAACTCTGCTGAGCTCTGGTTTTCCAAACTCTCCATCCCTCCACACTGATGCATTCCCACTGTATTCCTTAGACTGCCTGGCCTGTGGTTCCCTGGGTCCCAATTCTTGATTGCATCCTACCTGGTACAGGGGTCTGGTGTGTCCACACTTGGCTTCAGTGCAGCCTGGATGTTTTCCTCTCTGGGCATTTCTTGGTAGCTAACTCTGCTGAGCTCTGGTTTTCCAAACTCTCCATCCCTCCACACTGATGCATTCCCACTGTATTCCTTGAGTAGTCTTCTGCCTCCACCCACTCTTTTCCTTCCTTCCTTTGTATCTGAGCTTAGTGCATCCATGGTGGCCATCTACCATGCTTGCTCAGCTTCCTCCACATCAGAACAGACTGTTCTTGTGCTTACAGGAACTTGTGCTTGAAGATCAACCTGTGATAATTAGAGTGCTAATTAATGGTAAGCCACTTGCCCTTATGATCTGTGTCTTCCTGCTAAGGGGGTATTTTCTCTGATAATGATGCTTCCCTTAACGTGGCTACATCCAGAGATTGTGGTTTGCATCTTAAAATGTGCTAATTTAGCTCTACTTCAGAAATACTCCTGTAGTCATTGAAAAATGTGGGGGTTTGTGTCCTACCAAGCTTGAAGATGGAACAGGAAATAGAAGTTACCAGTCCTAGGTCATAGTTAGATGTTCTAGGTGCACCACCACTTGTCCCTCAGCCTTTCTCTTGCCTACAAATGAAAAGGATGTCCTCTCCTGACAGATGGCTGTTCAGAGCAGGGCTGCATCTCTGCCCCTGCATTCTCCAGCTCTGAGCTTCCCCACAGTGTCCACTGGCACTGGCTTTGGGCAAGGAGGAAGCAGGATTTCTTTTGATTAAAACTAAATCTTTGGAGGCTTGCAGAATTCTGCCCCTTTTTTAGTAAATCATGATATTTGCAGCACTTGTAGCTTCAGCAGTGAATCATTGGCATCATCTATGTTTTATCTCTTGATACCAGTTAATAAATCATTTTATTGACATTTATTTATATATTATTTATTTTTATTTGCACATGAGTGGATTGGGTTTTTTAGTTTATTTTCATCTGATCCAGCTGTTAGGTTTACCTAGATGAAATCTTTTTACTTGTGAGTCCTGTTTCTGAGCATATCTTCAAAATACACAGATAACCTTTAATCAAAAAAAAAAAAGGGTTAATTCAATCTGCTTTTCTAAACCTTTGAATTTCACAGACCTTTTTTTGAGGACTTTTGTGTAGCATTTCAAAGAGGTAAAATGTAATCTAAAATTTAATATTTTTTTTCAAAACAGTGGCTTAGTGTTTAATATTCTTTAGATTTAAGTGTTTTTATATGTCATGCTGGGAAAATGCAGTAAATAAATTAGGGTTTTTTAGCACTTAAATTTTGGTGCACCCAGTTCTTAATTTTAGTTCAACTTCTGTAACTCTTATTTGTTTTTCCTCTTGAACTCAGCTATATGTAAAAGCTTTCTTACTGTATGTAAACTTATTTATGCCTGATTTTTGTGGCATATCTGCAGGAGCTCCCAAAATTCAGCATGTTCTGGTAATGCTGTGCTCTGTTTGTTTTCAGTGGGCCTTTGGAGTGACGCTGTGGGAGCTCATGACTTTAGGCCAGACTCCTTATGTTGATATTGACCCCTTTGAGATGGCTGCTTATTTAAAGGATGGCTATCGAATAGCTCAACCCATCAACTGCCCTGATGAACTGTAAGTACATGTTTTTGGAGCTTAAAATGTCTGCTTTGTAACCAGCACGTTAAGGGCTGAGTTTGCCTTTCCCTGCCTCTTTATTCTGCCTTTTGGACAAGCTGTTGTGCCAAGTGGCTTCAGTGACCTGTGTCAAGGAACTGAGGCTAAAATTAAATGCTGCTTATTGCTGTTATTGAGTCTCACTTAATCCTGACCCAGCTCTTTGCCTTGTTTTGACACGTGGGAGAAATGGATCAGCAGGAGAGGAGGAGAGAGGCAAAGGGGCTGGGGGTTTTCAGCTCAGTGTTTGTAGGCAGAGAGTTTAGGCAGAGAATAGTTTGTATTCTCTTGGGAAGACTAGGGAGAATTATTTTGTTTAATGGAGTTAAATAGCAGTGTTTGAGGTGTTTACTCCTAATCCTAGTGGTACAGGAGGATGCAAACACACAGGCAGCACCTTCTGCCTCACGTGGTCAAGTCCCCTTCCTGCACACCTGCCCCAGGCACACTTGGAACTGGGCTTTCTTCCCCAGCAGCTTCCCATGAGCTCTCTATTGCTTCCTCCTGGATGGCCTCTGACTCACAGCCTAATTCCAGCCAGCACTTCCAGCCTCAGCACATTTATTGATCATTCCAGGGGCCTGTCCTCTGAAAAGAGTTTGGCAGAGTGATTCAGAAAGATCACTCTGAATCATGGGGTTCCTTTTCTTTCTCTAGACAGCAATTTTTTTCTAGTGGCCAGTGCTGGTTTTCACTTTCAGGTTGGGACTGTGGTTATTCTCCTCCATCTCCCCTTTGTCTTTGCCTTGCAGGTTTGCTGTGATGGCTTGCTGTTGGGCCCTAGATCCTGAAGAAAGACCCAAGTTCCAGCAGCTGGTGCAATGTCTAACTGAATTTCATGCAGCATTGGGAGCCTATGTCTGAAGGAGCAGGAGAAGAAGGTTCATTCACTGGCTGGGAGAAGGCATGGTGTCCATCTGCAGCTCTGTCCATCACTTGGACTCACACGTGGGATGTGTATAAAGCAACACTAAAGGGAGAAAGCACTTCTTCCCAAACACTGTGCCTTAGAATGCCTTAGTAGTCTGAGTTTGTTTTTGTAAGACCTCTTGATGTTGAATATTTTCTAGATCTCACTTTTGCTAAGTTAAATGGAGACCTTTTTATTTGCCATCAGGATTTTTAAAGTGTAGTGCTAGTGAACTTAAACACAACATTTGGATGGACTTTGCACTCTTAAAACAGATGTGATTTTGGGTTTTTTTTTTTTTGGAACTGGTAGAAAAGTGAGGCTAGGGGAAATAAATGCAAAAGCCACACTGCACAAAGTTTTCCCTGCTTTTTAAAAGATGCTGAAAGTGAATCTTTCTGGCCAGCTCTGGTGTTTATACTTGTATGTATCTGGAATAGCTTTTTAGTATCAACTTCTTCTATTTTTGAGACAACACCACATTGTGGTTGGATCCACAAGCAGCATCTTACTTTTTTTTTAACCCACTCACAAATGTTGGTTATTTTTTTTTTTTTAAAAAGCTGGTCTTCAGGATACAATATTTCCTTTTTAAAGCAGTGAGTGGTGATGTGAAAGTGATTCCAGTTTACCTCATACAGAGTAGGAAAGGTGGGGGAAAAGTGATGCCCTTCCTTTCAGATCAAAGGCTGATGTGACTCTTTTTTTTAAGAGGGTTTTATGTGCTGAATAGAGGCCTTCAGAGAAGCTCCAAAGCAGCCCTTGTGTGTGGGAGTCTTTCACCTCAGACTTCTGGATTACAGTTTTCTCTTGTTCAGAAAGGTACTGGTTGTTTTTTTTTTAATGGGCTTTTATGGCCTAAAACGGGCTTAAATATATAAATATATATTTGTAAAGACACTTGCAGAGTAAAGAATGTTTTTCTATTACATCTAATGTGGAAGCTTCATCCCTCACATTGCCCTGCATGTTGAACTTGTAGGTTGGTGGGGGTTGGGTTGGAGCTGGCATGAAGATGAGGTGGATTGTCTGCCTTCCTCCCTGCAGAACTAGTTCCTAAGACTTAACATATTGTCCTGCTGCCTTCTTTAACCCAAATATCCATTCCACCCCAGGTTATTTTGAGCTGAGCATTACTTAAGAGGACTGAAGAAGCTATTCAATGAAAATATGTGGTGATCCAGCCTCAGCAACTTTCATATTCTCTATATGCCAGAGTTATTTGTGGAATAACTTCCAGTTCTCCAAGTGAACTGTGGGTTGCATTCTCTATGTGGTGGCACCACGAGGCAGGCTGCACTTTAACACAGCATGAAAACAGGACAAATTGCTTTTCTCTCACCCCATCTTCAGAGTAAAGCACCCAAAGCTCTGAGTGTTTGTGCAACTGCATGGTTGGGTTCATTGCCCTGACAGGCTCCACAGTGATTGTACCATTTGAGGAGACTCTGGCCTGTGGGTATGAGCAGCTGGATTGGGCTGTGTAGTCTCCTTTCTGACCCAGAGAAACCTCCCAGTGTCAGTACTTGTTTGCAGACGTGGTTGTCAGAGCTATCAGGAGCAGTCTTACTCATACCCAGATCCATGTCAGGATGGATCCCCATTCCCCCTCAGCTTCCACAGGTTAAAGCCAAGATAGGTGTTTTACGGAGAGCAAAACTACCTCAAGTAGACACCTTGGGATTTGTTGAACCTAAAACTGCAAGCAGCTTTTGTGGGGATGTTTTTCTTCACTGCTGCATGTGATATTTCTTAGCTTCATGGGCTTTTAGGAAAGCTTTTGAGGAGCAGGTCACTCAGGAAGAAGATTGAAAAGACAGACTTTAGTAGAAGGAGAATATTATTGGTAGCTTCTACTCTTAATCCAGTGAGACTTTTCTGCCCACTTTCAGTTTGGATTGATCAGTTCCTGCTGCCTGAACACAACTATGCACCAAAGTCCAATATACCATGAGGCTGAAGAGTGTTAGGATGGAGCCCCTTTCCCCCTCAGCTTCCACAGGTTAAAGCCAAGATAGGTGTTTTACTGATGGCAAAACTACCTCGAGTAGACACCTTGGGATTTGTTGAACCTAAAACTGCAAGCAGCTTTTGTGGGGATGTTTTTCTTCACTGCTGCATGTGATATTTCTTAGCTTCATGGGCTTTTAGGAAAGCTCTTGAGGAGCAGGTCACTCAGGAAGAAGATTGAAAATACAGATTTTCTAGAAGGAGAATATTATTGGTAGTTTCTACTCTTAATCCAACGAGACTTTTCTGTCTACTCTGTTTGGATTGATCAACTCCTGCTACCTGAACACAACCATGCACCAAAGTCCAATATACCATGATGCTGAAGAGGCATCAAGAGCATGTTGATGAGCAGTCCTCAGATTGACAAGCTCCAGTGTGGCAGGCTAGGAGGGAGGTGTTTTGTGTTGACAAGGGGAGGATGAAAGAGGAGTGCCTATTTTGGCCATACTAAACACATCCAATAGTCTTCCTTGAGTCTTTTTCCACATGTCTGACTTTGAAGAAGAGGCAACAGGATCTGGCAGAAAGGTACAACCTGTGAACTTGATGTATAGAAAAGATGTTCAGGTGATAGGAGCTGAAGAAGGAAATGGCTGAGAAATTTCCTTCTGGGGAAAATAACAAAGTAGGGGTGGACCAGCCCTCTCTACACCAAACCCTCTGGAGCATGACAGCTCCTTGCTGTGGATTCTCTGTAAAAATAATGTCACCAGAGACCTCTGGAGGAGCCATTTCACTTGGAGTGCTGATGTGGAAACTGTATGGGAGGTGTTGTGGAGAGAGCTGGGGAAGCACCCATCCATAGCTCATTTGATGGGCTGGGAGACAAAAATGAGTAAAGCATGTAGGATGAGATTGGGGTTTGGAAATGACAGGGCTCCTGGATGAGGAGCCAAAGGAAGAAGGAAAAGCCAAAGGAGAGGCTTAGTGGTGAAGGAAACAGTATGAGAGCTACCCTTGGGAGAGGTAGATGGAAGATGATGGTGGTGGGTGAGTCAAGGAGGTAAAGGAGCAGAAAGCTGTGGTTGCAGAAGAGGGAGGATTATGGCTTCCAGGTGTTTTGTTGGTTTTGGCTTTTTTTGGGGGGGAAGGGTGGGTAGTAATGCTGGGATTAAAAAATGAGACAAAGGTGAAAGGCAAGAGGTGTTGAGCATGAAGTGCTGGGTGCCAGGGGACTCCCTGTGGAGACAGAGGTCAGAGCTGGTCGAGAGATAACTGGGGCTCCATGAAGGAGGGGATCAGAGTTTTGAGAGGAAAAAGACCATGTGAAGAGAGAAAGCTGAGAGCAGAGGGTTGAGTCCTGGGCTGGGAGCTGTGGAGGTGCACGTGGAGGTGGTGCTTGTTTGTTTCTCCTGGACGTGACCTTGGTTTATTGTTTGTTTGAATTTTCTGTGCGTAAGTTTGGCACCAAGACTCAGCACCCCACCCCAAAGTGTCTGACAGGCCTCGTCCTGGGCCATGTGAGAGGATTTCAGCTGTTTTCTCTGGAAAGACACGTGTGGTGTGCTCTGAACTGTGTGTGTGGAAAGGGCTTGAGTCAGCTGGTGCTTTTCAGAAGAAAATGGAAACATTGCTGAGAGCGTGGAATGCGCGTGAGGGTTTTGAGCCTCTTTGTGGTAGCTGATGGACATGAATCATTTTGAAGCCAAGGAGGATTAAAAAGAGCTTTTTCAAAGCCCTTTGTAAAGAGTGGGAGGAGATCATCAACCACATACTGCACAAATGTTCCTGGCAGGTCAATCTGTGTGCTCGGGGGCACGTGCAAATCCTTCTGCAGGTCGGTGCCATGGGGCCAGTCTGCAAGTGCAGTGTTACCAAAGCCTCACCTGAGACAGGTAAAAGTGGACATCTGGGGTGGGTGTTCATGCAAGCTTCACCATGGTGCTGTGGGAAGCAGCCCTTGATGTGTTTGAGAGCCAGGACATGGTGTAGTTCTTCAAATTGATCCAGGTAGGTTGCTGGAGCCACAGAGTGCCCCATGAGGAGCCAGTCTGGCAGCTGGAATCTGCAGTGGAGGAGTGAGGCTTTTACACCCTTGCACATCCAGGTTCTTACCACCAGATAAGGACATTCCTGCAGCCATATGTGGGCACCACGTAGCAATGCTTTTGGTTAATTGCTGCTTCCTCCCTGGGAAGGATGTGGAGAACTTCTCTTCCCTCTGGGCTGCCACCTTGCAAATATCAGATGAAGTGGTGTTAGAGGGAGGGGATAGTTTGAGGGTGGAGGGAACATGCTTTATTTCTGATGGCTCATCTCCTTCCTCTGAGTGAACCTTGCCTATCCTGACCTCTAAGTGTGTCTTGCCTTGGAGCAACATCTCCTGTAATGCTGCTGAGCACTTGCTAAGTGTTGCCTGTTTGGGAAAAAGAAGAGCCTTGCATTGCCATGCAGTAGCTCTGTAGCAGAAGGCAAGGTTTGATTGTAAAATTCAGTGGTTTTGGGGTCAGCCATTGGCTTGATTTGTGCTCAGCCTAGTAGGCTTAGGACTGGGAAAAGCCTGAGGGAAGGTCCCTTCCCCTCAGGTTGGAAGGGACCTCTGGAGATCTAGTCCAACCTCCTTGCCCAAGCAGGTTTGTCTAGATTGGGTTGCACAGGAACGCATCCAGACGAGTTCTGAAAGTCTCCAGAGACTGCTGAGCTTCCCTGGGCTGGAAAAGGCAAGAGTTAGCTCTGTCTCCTTCCTTCCATGGCACAGAAGCTTTTAGCTGCATAAGGAATTGTGGCTCATTAACTCTGACCAGCTCTCCTCCAAGTCTGGTGTTGCAGATAACAGGTCCCCTTTCCAGGTCTGCACAGCAGCTGAAGCAGCCACACTTGTGAGCTTTACAAAAGCTTCAAATCCAAACAGTTTTCCAGCAAGAAACCCCCAAAATATGCAAAATAGATGCATCAAAGAATCCTGTTTCCTCTTTTCCCTTCCTTCTGCCCACTAGCCTCTTCTTCAGCTCAGTCTCATGTGAAGTCTCAGCTTCCACCTGTTTTTTTCCTGCTCAGATGAGGTGCACTTTATTTTATTCTAGTTTTCTTAATAAGTTTTAGATCAGGCCCTTCTGTTGTCTCTTGTGTTACCATCCCCTGGGCTTCTGACTGATGATGAGCTGGGTTATCTTTGGGACTAACCCTCCAGGATCCAAACAACTCTTTCTGTCCCTTGCATTCATACAGAGCCAAAACACTTTGCAAGCAACCAGAAACCCTTTGCCCTGGCTGCAGGTAATCCCCACTCTGAGAATTTGTGCTCATGAGACAGGATTCATCTTGCTGAATCTGTGGTTTGTAAGAGTACCTGTGTGGTACCCAAATTCTGTGCAGGTCCCAGGCTTGCTGGTCCAATAAAAGCTGAGCACTCAGAGGAAGGTTAAGGGAGAGGGCTCCAGTTTGTGATGCTGCAGCCTCTGGGTGAAGAGCCTCTTCAGCCCCTTCCAGCCTCTTCTCAGAGAAGGCTGGAAGCTGAAGCCCTGGGTGCTGTCCTTCCAAACCTGGTTTTGAGCTAGGAAAAGCACCGTGCTGGGGGGGATTAATGCTCTAGGAGGAAAAATACACTGTCCTCAGTGGTGTGAATGAGACAGACAGTGACCACACTTCCCTAGGAACTGCTGAGGAACAGATTGAGTGGCAGTGTTGGGTTGAAACGGGGCTTGGAGGAACAGGGAAGTGGACTGGCTGAGCTTGTCTTTGCAGAAATGCTTTAGGAGCAAGGCTGGGGGTGGGCAGACAGCAAGCTGGCTTTGAGAGTACTGATACAGTGGGTGCATGAGCAGTGAGAGTCAAATACCAACTGAGGACCTGACAGGAGGATTCAAGCCCACTGTGTTGGGTACATGTCATGTTTGGGCTTCCTTTTTGATGCACAAATGGGTGTTTTCCTGGAGCAGCTAGACAGGACACCCTCAAAAAAGGGTACCACCATGCTCTGAGGTTCTGCTTGCAGGGCTTCTTGCTTTGAATGCTGACCAGAATAAAATCCAAGTTTTCAATGCTCTGTTTCAGCTGGCAGAGATTCACCTGTCCCCAGATAAAAGCACACAGGAGATATTCCTGAAGTTCAGGGTCACATCACGCTACTGTGTGGCTATTGCTGCTGGAGTGCCATGAGAAAACTGCCCAATTTTGGGCTCCCCACTTCAAGGAGGACAGGGATCTACAGGAGAGGGTCCAGCAGAGAGCTATAAGGGTGAGTAAGGAGATCAGCTGAAGGAGGATGTGCTGAGCAGCACCCCTTTTTTTCCCACTCTCCTTGTAGAGCTTGTTTGGCTTGTGTGCTTCAAAATACTCAGCCTGGTGACGTCTGCTTCAAAAGGAAGGATTCAGACACATGAAATAGTTTTACTTTCACTTGCTTTGAAACCCCAGTTTTCATTGCAGAGGATTTTTGAGGAGGTTCAACTTGCCAGCAGCCGATGGATAAGCAGTTTCCTGTGTTGCAACAGGCTCTCAAGAAGCAACAATCACTCAGGGAAAAGTTCTCTGGAAAAAAAATGTGTTAAAAACGTATTTTACGTAATAAAGAAGAGAGAGAAGGGTTTGGCTGGGGCTGCTTGGCTGAAGGATTTACAGGAGCAGGAAGGAGAGCTGGGGTAGCAAGGCAGCATGCTCCATACAACCAAAATCTGAGGGCAAAGCTGACACAGCAAAGGGCATCAGCAAGAAAATTGCCACTCAGGGAGGGGGAACAGAAATCTCCGTGTCTGCTGTGGACAAAAGGGAGGAAAAATGAGCTAACCTGTGGTTCAGAGATGTAGGTTAATTTAGCTGCTCTGCTCCATGCTTCTCCAGGGAGGCTGTGCAAAGGAGAACTAGAAGAAAGGTTGCTTTCAGCTTGTAACCAGGTAGAGTTGTTCATAGTGCAAGGGCAATAAAATGTGAAGAGGGAGGTGCTGACAGCTGCTTTGGGGCTGGAGGGAGAGGGGGAAACCTGTACTGCCTCTCCAAGTGACCCTTCCAGAGGGTGCCATCATTAACTACCAAATATTGCCTCTGAAACAAAGGAGTGAGTTATTAAAAGGACTGAGGCAGAGACTATTAGCATTGAACACTTAGAACAATACACTGGGATGATGAAAACCCATCAAAATCTTGCTAATGAAACGATCTTCATCCAAGTTCATCCTTTTTCCAAGCAGCACGATGCTGGCAGCAGAATGATGGGCTAAAAAAATCCTTTTAAAATGCCTTTTGTGGCCTCTCTGATGGCAGCAACTCGGGTGTGCATCGAGGCCATCTCTACCCAAAAAGGCACTTTTGGTGTCCAAAAGAAATCCAAGCTGCTTGTAGTTATTCTTGGGGAGCAAGTTAAACTTCAGGCTACTTCAGGTCAGTCACCTTTCCTTCTCCAGTGTTGTTACAAATGGGGATATCTCAGTCCTATCTGTGGAGACTGTTCCTTCCTTTGTTTTGGCAGTGCTGGGATGGAAGGAGGAATGTGGGTTCTGGGAAAAGCTGTGAATTCCAGCCCCTGCTCAGCATTTGGGGAAAAAACAACCTCGTCCTACGTCAGTCAAGGGCTAATTTGGGGAGTTCTTGTGCCTCGGGGCATCTGTGGTGATGTGTGCCTGGCTCCTCCTGGCTGTGAGCTCAGGGTGGTGTTGGCTGCTGCCCAGCCCCTCTGTCTCTCTCTGCTGTGCCAGCTTTGCAGAACATCTGACTTGCACACACAACTGGAGTCTTGGCTTTTTGGTTGTGGGCTCTGAAGACTCTCAGAAGAGCTTGGGAGCAATGGGAAGGCTTCTTCCTAGGAACAGGAGGACTTCCTTGGGTCATCACAAACTGCCCTCCCCTTCATGTCACAGATCTTAAGACACAGGCTCACTTAAGCCAGGACCATCTCTATCAACCCTACCAGGGTACACCAGGAGTCTTGGCAAAGAGTGAGCCAATTCTTCTAGGAGAACTCAATAATTCCCTTTCCACCCTGATCAGGGGTTCAATGCTTGTCTGGGGAGAATGCTTGTGGTTGTTTTCTGCTCCAAACCTGCCTCCTCATCTCTTTGGATGCCCTGGGGCAGCTGTGTCAGAGGAGGCTGTGAACAATCCCCATGTGAAGAGCTCTGGATACTTCTGTAAGTCACTTGTCCTACAAAGGACCAGGGGCCAGAGATGTGCACACAGTTCTTGATGTGGGTAAACCATGGGTTTACCTGTCACTGTAATAAAATCTAGGCTTTTTCCCCCTCCTCTGGTCCCTACTGCACAGCTCCCTCTGTTTTCTGCTAAGGAGCAAGCTGATGTTTTTGTGGAGCACTGGAAGCACACCTAAGTCTTCAGGGATAACTGAAAATGCTCTTTCTAACACCTAGTTGCAAGGCTGCATTAGAATTGCCCTTTTTCCTCCTGTAACACTCATGGAATGAGGAGTGCATCTCACCAGGAGCAATTATCCATACTGGAAAGCTTAACTATGACTCTCAAACAAGTTTTAAAGCCCCACTACTTTTAAGAGGAATCATCATAAAAAGCTTAATGACCTTGGTTGTACATTCAGGGCTCTTGGTTTTGCTACAAGAAAGGACTTGCAGGTATTGTCTCCAAGTCTACAAGAAACACATCACTCTTTCAATGCTCCTTTGTTCCTTTGGATAGTGGGAGCCATTTGGGTGTGTTTCTCTAATCTTGAAATCTGTGAGCTTTAAGGAAAAAAAAAATTAAGCTAATTAAAAGAATTTTTATGTCTGTTTTTAAGTGCTGTTTCTGAGTGTGGGACCAGCCTACGTGGCTGGCTGCAGAACCCTTGATTTCTGTCCTGACGTAGTGATCCCTGAAAAAAAATCAAGTTATTCTCCCCTCCCTCAATCTCTGACTTGCACCAGAGCAGTTTGAAACTCCGGTGTTGAGTTTTTCATGGATTAATATCCTTTTTCTCAGCGTGGATGCTGAATCCCAGCGGGGAAATTGGGAAGCATAGGAAGGAGAGGTGGGTGGGAGAACACACGAAGCAGTCGTCCCTCCCAGGAATGGATTTCCTCTTTGCAAGTTGCTGATGAGATGCTGTGTGGCTGCAGGAAGCACAAGTGCTGCCACTTCATTTTTTGTTTTTATCTTCTTTCTGTGTCCTGGCAAAGTTCATCTGCCATGAACTGGTTACAGGCTTGTGTTTTCCTTCTCTCTTTTTGTGTTTTTCCTGCTCTCTGGGGGCAGAGGCTGCTCCCCCCCTTGCTCTGCTGGTGTCAAAGCCTGCTGATTTTTCTAAGAGCAGCATCTCCCTTTTCCACTTCAGGAGCTGATTTGGGTGTCTTTCACCTCCCATTGATGCCAGGCAGGTCTCTGTGCCTCAGAAACTTGGTGCCTTCCTGGCTCTCCTGCTCCTCTGTGGTCAAGTTGCTCCAGGGACAGAACTGAGACTGGGTGAACTGGTGTGACTGCCTGTGACAGCCCACCACAGCATTAAGGTGAGCTCTGCAGAGAGCAGAAAGGAGGCTAAACCCCATAAAACTCCCCAGTGATGCCTTTGAGCACTTCTTTAAATCTGCTTCCTTAAAAATCCTGAGGTCTGGAGTCCTGTCCTTACGTGGATGTCTCCTCAAGGTACTACAGCAAGCTTCAAGCTCTGAAAATAACTGCAAAGCAAATGGGGTCTAAGAGGAGAGACATCTTAATTTCACCCTGGCATAAAAAGCCCTTTTTCTTTCTCCTGTGTGAGAGGTGAAGTGTTTTCAGTCATGTGCAGAGCAGATACCAGTAACACATAAATCCTTGGCTTGGGCAGCACTCGCAGAGGAGATCAGGAAATTGTTGCTGTTCAGAATTTGACTGTAAAAATACTGTCATCCTTTGGTACTGTTTGGAGGAAGTGATTTGAAGTGTTGATTAATTGCTCAGACTTTTTTTTTTTTGGTCTTGAAAACAGTTTAATTTCCCAATCCCAAGTTTTCATTCTTTCCCCATAGAAGACACTTGCCCAGGTCACTCACTCTGTTCAGCTGGTGTGTGTCTGTTGTTGCCAAACCCTTTCCCAGACCTGCAGGGTCTCAAAGAGCTGCAGAGATGTCTCTGGGAGGCTGTGCAGAGGGATGTCTCTTCTCCCTGACCCTGTGAAATCTCCACCAGCTTTGGCTGTGGGCATCCCACCCACCCCAGGACTTGCTTCATCAGGCATCTATGGTAACAGAGCCATAGAGGGCTGTCAAACAAGCTGTAAATGCTTTTTGCTTCTGTAGCCCCTTGGTGATGTCCCCACCACCTCTCAAAAATCTTCCCAAGCCCTTTGGCTGCACTTTGGAGAGGGCAGGAGCAGGGAATGCCCAAGTCCTCGTGTGCCTTGTGCTCTCCTGGGGCCACACAGGGCACTTCTGGGGGGCATCCTGCTCCTGCTGCAGGGGGTTTAGTGCCACCAGAGGCACGTGAACTTGCTTGATGTCTTCAAACTTTGCTTCCCCTTCACAGTCTCTGCTGGTGGCACGTGCCAGCCTGGCAGACTGCAGCCCTGCAAAGCCCTCCTTGCCTTGCCTGCTTCAACAAAGGCTGACAGGGCTGCTGGAGGAAGTGCTGCCAGTGCCTGGGGGTCAGCCTAAAGAAAATAAAGGGATGGGAGCTGTAACCTTGATGGTAAGAGCCTCCAGAAACAGCTTCCTTGGCAGCCTGAAACATGGGCAGGTCCCAGAAAGAGGTCAGAGCAGCTGGCCCACGTCCAGCCACCCGTGGGGCAGCTCCACCACACCCTGAGGATGGTGCCACATGCCCTGGCCAAACAAAGCACCACCTATGTGGCAGCAGCTGAGATAGCAGCCAGGAGGGCAAGGTGGGGGCAAGAGGGCTTGGAGGAGGAGGAAGACACCTGATTTCTGTGCTCCCAGGAGGGAAGCTGATCCTGCACTACACTCTGTTGGCTCCCAGGAGAGGTGTTGGGGTCCCCAGAGATGACCTGGCTTTGTTTCCATGACGTTCTCCAGGCTTCCAGCACAGCACTGGATGACCTGTCCCTGCTGCTGCATCCAGGGCTGCTCCAGACCATCAGAGCAGGAAGGATCTGGCAGTACCTTCTGTGTGTAGAGAGGTCATCAGCTTACCCTCAGGCAGAGGGGAGTGCCCCCCTGCCCAGCAGCACTGAGGATGGTCAAATTTGGGCTGGGAAGAGCTGGCAGAGGTCAACAGCAGGAGAGCAGGACGGGCTGGAGGTCGGTCCTGCTCTCCTGGGGGATGGAGATGGGGCTTCCCTCCCTGCTGAGGGCTGAGGAGGAGCTCCAGAACATCCTCCCCAGTGAACCCCTGGGTGACTCTGTGGTTTATTTGCTGACAGAGGTAAGTGGGGCATGAGCTCACCAGCCTGGAGACGTTGCTGTGCACGTGGGGCTTTCACAGCTCCACGGAGGACGTCAGTCTCTTGTGTAACCCCTGGGTGGATGAAAACAAACTGTATTCCTCCTTTCCTTCCTCTTTCCTCCATCCCTGGCTGGACCCCAGTTAGTGACAACGCTGGGGTTGGGGGTTTTGTGTTTTTTTTCCTCCAAAGTCAGTGTTACCCCAGGCTTTTAGTTCTGCTTTATTCCTGGAAAGCTGAGCAACCAGTGAAGGCTTTGGCTCCATCTCCTGCAGCCAGCAGGAAAACTTCAGCCTGGAGGAGGGAGGAAACCTCAGATGAGCACAAACCCCTTGTAGATGTGTTTTTATTTCATTTTTTTTTTTTATCAAGCCAGCAAACCAAGTGTGGGGAAGACGTGAGGGAAGCGTGGAGCTGGACCTGGAGGAAGGTCAGCCAGTGGGGAGGGCTGGGGAGCAGCAAACATCCGACCTGAGCGACACGGCGCCAGGGCTTCAGTGGCTGCCTGCCACCTGTCTGGGCCACACCCAGGATGGAGCCTGGTGTTTACTGAGCTGCTGGGTCAGCATGGGTCACTGCTCCCTCCCTGCACCATCTTTACACGCCGAGGGAGCTCCGTCCAGGGAGCCCTGTGGGCACCAGGACTCCCCTCGGCAGCGGTGGTGCTGGAGGATGGTCTCCTGGGGAGCCCGGGGTGACCCAAAGCCCAGGCAGGAGGGCAGAGCTGGGGTTGGCACGGTGGCTCTGTGGGCACAATGGGTCTTAACACGTAGCTCTGCCTCGGTGGTGGGTTGGCATGTTCAGTGCATCTTTCTTTGAGAAACCCCGTGCTTGACTTTTGGTGGCAGCTGGTGCTCTTCCCTGCGCTCTGGGTGTAATGGTCTGCAGGCCTTGTGGGCCCACATTTTTCTCTCTTTTTCTGTTACCTATCTATTCTTGGGGCTTCTACATGTGGCCCTGTTGGGTTTTCTCTCTTGTGGCCAGTTCTGGCAGGTGGGTGTCTTGCCATGCTGCTGGTGGCAGTGTCCTTATTGCACATCTCCGTGGCGCCCCTCTGCTGGGGGAGGACCAGCACCCCAGGAGGGGCATGGAGCTCCTTTGCCCTGCTGCTGTGGCTGGAAGAGAAGCTGGCAGCTGTAGTAGGGGTGGTAGCATCGTGGTAGCTTCTCTGTTGCTGGTCTCCCTGCCCAGGCTTTGGTGGTGCCAGCCCTGGTGGCATTCCTGCAGAGAGGAGAGCCCGCCTGTAGACTCCTGGCACTGCCCAACCCTCTTCTCTTGCCTCCTGGGGCAGAACAACTCCAGCTCAGTAATGTTGAGTGGGATGGAGGCGTTGGGAGAGGACCAATATGACACCAAGCAGTTAAAGGAGCTGGGGTTGAATCTGGACACTTGAACTGGTTGTTTTGGCAGAGCCCTGGGGACATCCCTGGCAGGGGTTGGAAACTCCTTGACTGAGAACCACAGGGCACAAACTCAACGGTGCCCAAACTGCCACCTTCATGATCTCCAAACAATCCTCTTGGAGCCCTTTCTGCAGGTAGGGAGGTGACAATTGGGGTGGGGGAGCAGAGCTGGCAGAAGCTTGGCCATCTGTCTGTGCCTGCTCTGATGCCATGGGGGTGACAGAGGCAGCCTGACCCACTGGGGCACCACGCCTGGTGTGCCCAGGGCACAGGAGAGCTCCTTGCAAGGCCACCAGTGTGTGTGTCACGCCAGCATCACTGCTGGATTCCTGCCTGCTGGGGTTTTGGTAGTGGAGGAGGCAGCTCCTGGCGTGGCTCCTGTAGGAAGCTTCAAGAAGCTCCCCTAGCTCC
>NW_008619775.1:0-17949 GCF_000691845.1 Merops nubicus | reverse complement strand
CCCAGCTTAGTATCATCAGCAAACTTGATGGGTTGATGGGTTCCTGCCCATATGCTCCCTATCTTGTTCTCATTACTGTCATTCTTTCTTGTTCTGTCTTCTTTTCTTGTTCCCACTTCTAGTAAAACATCTGGCAGAGAAAAGGACTTGCTTAGAAGGACTGGACATTTATCAGTCTCATGTAAGAGCTGGTGTCTTAAAGAAATTCTGCTAGCAAATTTTAAGATGTCAACTGAGCATACTAAAATTGAGTTTTCTCCTCAGGTTTTCCGTATTTTGGTAGCTTTTCATTAAACCAGCCAAACATTTACGTTCCAACTGGTGTATAGCTAGCTAATGGTGGGTGCTGTCTTATGCAAAGTGTTTTCTTCTGCTGGGAGAAGAGGAATCAAGGAATACTTGGGTTAGGAGGGCGATTGGTGGTACCAAACCTCAGTTTTGCTGCTGAGTGCCATTATCTGGTTTAACTTGCTGCAGGATAAGTTTGGTCTTTGCTGATAAAGGATGATATTGATGAATATTGATATCTGCTGCAGGGTAAATGCTACTGTAGTCTGATATGCTGAAGCAGCTACTGATCATGGTTGGTAGTAGCGTCTCAGCCTTTGTCTGACACAATTCCTTCCCTCCTACTTTTACAGTAGTCAATGTTAAATTCCTTTCTGAGGGTGCAGTATAGATCACCTTATTGAATGTAACAGCGTTTCTCTGCATCCTTTCCTGCAGTGGTACTGAAGAGTGGAAAAGGCTCTGGGGAACAGAGACAGACCTATATTACCTGGGTGAGCTATCTCCCCATGCCAGACAGCTTTCCTTTCCTCCTGAAGGCCTGGGGAGGGGGGTGGGGGGGGATGTTGGCTAAACAGAACCATTCCCTTCTTCATGCTTTTGTAATAAAAAATACAGGTTTCTCTGTTCTGATCTTAAGCAGGTCCAGTGAACCTCTTGTGAAGTGGCTCCAAAGTCCTGGGGCCTCACTGTGCTGCAGCTGCCAAGAGACAGTCACGAAGGGGTCCCACAAGAGATTCCTCTCCGGGAACACCCTGCACTGAACTGGTCTAGTTGGACACAAAGATTTTGCAGATCTCCCTTAGGTCTTTCTCTTGTTTTCCCTGGCTCTGCCCCAGCAATTGTGACTTGCAAGGGGGAGCACAGAGGAGCCACTTGGAGCTCAGTGATATCCCTGAAATTTTTGTTTTGTTTTGTTTTGTTTTGTTTTGTTTTGTTTTGTTTTGTTTTGTTTTGTTTTTAAATGAAACAAACAGCCTATTGAGCCTTTTGCTCAATTTAATGCAACTTGGTTCTGCCAAAACACAATAAAGAGACTTCTTTTGCATGAACAAACAGGAGTGACTAAAGTCACCAAAACTGTCAAGTAAATTTTATCCGTCTGTCAAGAGACAACAGTAAGACCCCTAGAATTAAGACAAATGCTGCTAATTTCCTTTTAATGGTGATTCAATTATTCTTTCAGTACAAGTAACTAGTTCTCTTTTCTAATTATATGGCTTGCTTTTATCTAAGAAAAATAACCCAGTTTATGGGAGTGGACCATTAAAAGCACTCATCCATGAACAGTTTATTGTGCTATGAGATTGCTGGTTTCAGGAAATGTCTATGTTGCAACAGGTATGTGTAGATTTTTGGCTCTTCTGCTCTTTTGCCAATGGTCATGACAAATGAGAAAGCAGGTAGCGGGAATGGATGTACAAGGAAAAAACAAAATGCAGAGGGCAGAGAGCATAAATCCTGCACACACTTAGCATGTCTTTAAGGGAGCAAGAAGTACTGGAAGGGAAGGGGGTACTAGGGAACAAGACCAAAATCTGTAAAGATGCCCTGGTATGTGGAAAGGCTTCACTGGTTTAGTAAATTCAGGGAGAGCTCTGTTATGCCTTTGATCTCTCCACTTCTTGCTTTTCATCTCTGTCTTCTTCTCCTTCCCCTGCAGCTGCTGTATGAGCCTGTGCCCTGGTTTGAGTTAGAACAGAACCAATTCTGTCCAGTGATTTTACTTTTCATCTCAGTCTCTTTGTATTTTCACAGTGTCCACTTCTAGCAGTGGTAACACTCAATGTTTAGAGTAACTGCCAAAGACTGGTATGCAGACCAAGTTCACTGCTACATATTTTGTACCACGTTGGGGGTGCAGAAAGTAAAAGGCCACACCTGCAGGGAGGAACTAACAGGGCAGGTGACCCTAAACTGACCGATGAGGTATGCCATCCCATCTCTGTCATATTCAGGATAAAGCTGAGGGATCATGAGGGCCAAGCTCTCTTCTTCAATGGCTGGTGTCTGAGGAGGACTCTGTCCATTCTGCCTTCAATCCTGATCCGTGTGTTCCTGAATCCATTTCCAGAAGCCATCTCCTGAATTTGGTTCCCATCTGCTGCTGAGTCCAGGCTGAGACTTCCCCAGTGGGTTTGGTTTGATATTGATTTTGTATCTATTTACATATAATCCATTTTATTATTATTACTTTCATTAAAGCTGGTTTAGTTTTCTAATCCATAAATCTCTCTCCTCACCTTCCCTTTCTCTTCCCCTTTGGGAAGGGAGAGGGGTTAACAGGAAGCATCTGTTATAGTTCTAGTGAACAGCCCTGACCCTAAACCTTGACAGCATGTTATCCAAATGGGAGGAGCGACATCATTCAACCAGATTACACAACAGGGGCTGGAGAGGGGGCACTGGAGGTGTAGTTAGAAGCATAGTGAGATTGTGGGAAAGTTTCCAGTCCTTTAGGCAGGTCACTGCAGGCCACTCTTGTTTGTTTGTTTGTTTGTCTGAACTGGTATAGCTGTGTTGGGTGAGGGATGTCAGCAGGCAAAGTCCATGGAGAGAGGCAATATCTCTCACTAGATCAACTAACAGTAGGAAAAATAGACAAGCATTTGATCTGAAAGTACCCAATGTAGTTTCTCTATATAATTAAACATTTTTTGTTTATACCATATAATATTAAGGCTGATGTACATTTGAAAGTCACATGTTTGTCTGTATGGGGAAACTGGTAAAGGAATCATGAGTCATTATACCTGTACACCGTAGGTAGGCTGTGGCAGTTCCCCATATGGAAGCTCTGTTCTAGAGAGAAAGCCACTTTCATTCTGAAATATGGTGCCTGCTAAGAAAGCAATAACAACAAACTATGTTTATCAGACTTTTTAGGATATCGAATAACGACAGGACTAGAGGGAATGGGGCAAAGCTGGAAGTGGGCAGATTCAGGCTGGATGTGAGGAAGAAGTTCTTCCCCATGAGAGTGGTGAGACCCTGGAATGGGTTGCCCAGGGAGGTGGTTGAGGCCCCATCCCTGGGGGACTTTAAGGCCAGGCTGGATGAGGCGCTGGGCAGCCTGATCTAGTGGGCGGGGTCCCTGCTCATGGCAGAGGGGTTGGAACTGGGTGACCCTTGTGGTCACTTCCAACCCTGACAGATTCTGATCTGTTTTAGCAGAGGACTTTAGAGCCTTAATGGCGCAATGGTTGGACTTGATGATCTTAAAGGTCCCTTCCAACCTAAAGGATTCTATGATTCTATATCATTCCCAGTGCAGACAAACCATAAGAATAAACAAAAGAAAGGGAGAGGACAGAAAGGACAGAGATGGAAAGAAGATAATCAAGTGGTTAACCAGAGCTACCTGTGGGAAGATATGATGTAACTATCCTTTCTTAAGTGAACTTTGTAGGCTAAAATAAACCTTGTGGTAAGCATCAGATGTTTGTTTAAAAGTAAGAGTTTTTTTAAAAAATCACTTTTGAAGAGTTCCTGCTCTTCCATCATCTCAACATGGCAGCAGGACGTGTATGTATTGAATTTTTCCTTACAATTTGTAATGGCAAGGTTCTTGGTTATGAATTTAATTAGGACTCAGTACTGTCTTCTTTGTACAAATATCAGAAATCTGAAGACTATGAAAAGTGTGTATGAAATCTCTAGCTACTTATGAATATGTATCTAGTACAGCATTAATAATTATATATTGAATGAAATAATCCTTCAGTGGAAGAAGGGGATGACATATGAGTATACATACATCCATACCAATATACTTATATCCATATTTTAGGCTTAAGTGCTCTTTGACAAGCCAAGAACAAGACACTATACCTGCATCTTTAGTAAGCGAGTTCATTTTGGCAGTTAACCTACTGCATCTTTGCTCTACTGGAAACCGTTGTACTTATCTGCCATAATTATAAGCAAGCTTCTCAGTGATGGCCTCTGCTAATGCAAATTGTATCACTTAATTACTTTTATTAATGTTGTTGGAAGCCTCAGATATACAGGATGAGCGTCCATAGAGTTACAAGCAAGAAAAAAATGCTTCAGGCTACTGAAAGAGGTATCTAGACAACGGGTTGCCTCCTGCATTAGTGGGATGAGGTTACCGACTGAAGGTTTTGCCTTCTGGAGAAACCTAAATGAGAGAGACATCCTCCTTTCGCCTCTTTTAATATTCTGCTACTACATTTACAGCATATAGCCAAAAAAAGCGTGAAACAACACAACGCTGTTTGCTATGTTGGTAGGCACTGCCATTCCTGCACTGAGAAATACTTCTGCATAGAGAGATTCACATGTGGTCCTAGCCCATGAACAAGGACACAGGGTGCTAGATGTTCACCGTGTTGAACAGCGATGCTGGGAGGAGTTTTCAGATCTGATTTCCATGTATTTGAACACTGGAGACTTTCAAATAGAACACACTGAAAAGCCACAATTAAATCCTAGTATTTATTTCATTCTGTTTCTTTATGGCATTCCTCCCAGGGCAGCTAAATGTTTTTGAAAGGTTAGATGTTATTGTTACATAGTTAACATTTCTCCCCTTCTTAAGAGTAGGCAACTCTATGAATTGATATAATATATGTAAGTTTAAATACAATGTTTCTATGAATCTTTGTGCTTAAAAGCTATGCATGGATCATTAAAATCATAAGATAATTAAGGGGAAAGCTTTAGTATAAAATGTTGTGTTAAGTGTATCAAATATTTCATAAATCTGTTTTTCTGGTGTCATAGATTACCATCTTACTTAGCTATTTTATTAAAATGTTTTCCTGAAGAGGTTGTGTCTTACCTTCCTCAGTGCAATGCTGGAGGAGTACTGGTTGGCCAGTTTGCTTCATTGTTCCCATGCTACTGTCATCAGAGCTAGGTAGGAAATGAATGTCCTGCTGTCAAGTTCTTCAGGAATTCAGACTTCTTACTCTGAAGAAGAAGGTTGCAGAACTTTTCTAATGAAAAAAAAAACCAACAACCCATATTTCTACAATATGAATGAAAGCACTCACCTAGTATGTGAGATCCCTTTTCAAGTTCCCATTTTGCATTTTTTTTACTTCATTGGGTTATTTTAAATATAGAGTGATGTCTCCTGTCTTTTCTTTATCTCCAACAAAAAACCTTTTTAGAGCAGAAGTTGTACTGATCATTAGTTTTCCAGCAGCCTCTCCTCATGTTTCAGCAGATAACTACAGACCGGGACCAGCTGTTTTTTCCTGGCTTCAGCCCAAAATTTCCCTGTAAAATAAATACATAAAATCTTCATCATTCCTATAATGTGGAATCAATGTGCATAATATCGAAAAAATGTCTGGCTATATAATAAGATGCAGAAAGCTAAGCTTTTGATATTAATTGTAAGTAGGTTTTCCTTCTTAGCATGCATAGGTTAAACAATACGTTGTGGCTGTTATTGTGGCTATTGTGCTATCCTGTACTGGAATCTGTATCAGAACCATAAAAAATGCTACTTAAGAAGAAAACCTGGAAAGATATTTTCCTAAAACTTATCAGAGGCAAGCTTTCTATGAACAAACCAATAAAATCCACCCTTCTGAGGGCAAGAGTCAACACCTCATTCTTAAGACCCACCAAAACCTGTGACATTCTCTTTAGAGCACCTGGTTGTGTTGAGGTTTTTGAACTGTAAGATAGTTCTACTATTTCAAATAGCTAATTTCGATACAAATGTGTTTGTAAGAGAATGGTCCTTTGGTAAAGGTGATTTGATCTGAGATTCTTCAGAATTGGCAAGTAGTCATTATTAAGAGCAGAAAAATCTTAACGGAAAAAGGTTGTGTGCATAGAAGAGTAACTGATGCGTTCTTGGCTAATTAGCTGCCCAGGTAAGATTTAGGCATGGTGGGGACAATCGTAGTCTCTATAGTAGTGATATGAAATAACAAAAACTTTATACAACAATCAACTGTTTGAAAAATAGTTACTTATCTGGCTTTATGATGTTTACAGGGGAAGCAAGAACTCCTTTTGAAGTCTTACGAAACAATTTAACTGAATAATTAAAAGTACTTCATTGGATATTTAGTGAATATGTATTTATTCTTATAGAATCATACACTTGTAGAACGGTTTGGGTTGGAAGGGGCCTTTAAAGATCATCTAGTCCACTTGCTGCCATGGCCAGGGACATCTTTCACTAGACCAGGTTGCTCAAAGTGCCATCCAGCCTGGCCTCAAGAACTTCTAATGATGGGGCATCCACAGCCTCTCTGGTCAACTGGTTCCAGTGTTTCACCACCCTCACTGCAAAAAATTCTTCCTTACATCCAATGTAAATCTTCCCTCTTTTAGTTTAAAAACGTTGCTCCTTGTCTTGTTGCTAGAGGCCCTGGCAAAAAGTCCTCTCTCTATCTTTCTTACAAGCCCACTTTATATATTGAAAGGCTGCTAAAAGGTCTCCCTTACAGATTAATGGAAAGCTGTATCCTGGAAATGTCAAGCCTGTTTCCCAAAACTTTGTTAGGATGCTCCACAGAAAGACAGACATGGATTCCTCTCTTGTAGTCATAGCTCCAAGTTGCTGATTTTTTGAGCATAGTAGTTCTAGCATCTCTTTGTAACCTGTGGAATGCATTTCCATGGGACAATTCTTCCCATCCCATTGAGCCTCTGGGAGCCTCTGGAGGTGTCTCTTTCCAGATCCTTAAGCAATTAAATAAAATTAAGTATGTTGACACTTACAAAAAAAAAAAAAAAGGCAATTTAATAGTTATTCATAATGGCTGAAGTTTACCCCTCATGGACCAATACAAAGACTATATACTCATTACGTACAGGCTATATTAATTCAAGAGTCACGTAAGCAATGATCTGGTCTGCATATGGGGCTAAATTTCATATTTTAGAGAGTTATTTGTTAGGCAGCTGAATTCTCTAGTTTTTCCCTTTTTATATCATACTTACATACTTTTATTCAAAGTCATACATTTTTTTTCAGGTGGAGAGGAATATTCTGTATTGCTGATGCAACTGGTTTTATTGTTATTCTTGGCACACAGCTGTTTAATTGGTTTGAACAAACAGTAGTTGCAGGGCCTGATAAGTAGGATGATTGTCATCAAGAGTCATTTAGTGCTTTGCTTTCACTGAGTACAAATTCCCTTTGATTCACATTAAAAGGATAAGGCCAGATTTTTGTCTGGTGTAAATCAGAGGAAAATGCTGCCGCTTGTGAATGTGTGTCTTTCGTGTTTAATTAATTGCTTGAAGATTTTTCTTGTAAGCCCATTGTAGGATTTGTACAATCTCATTTAGTCCATCCTTGCTTCTGAAATTCTTCTATTATACCTCTGTGGACACTTTCTGTTTCTCATATATCTTCGTGATGGGAAACTCGGTAGTGAACACTGCTTGCAAGGTGAGACTATATTGATTTAGGCAGTGGTTTAATGCTTTCAGAACTTCTCTCGGTCCAGTGCTTCCTCATATTCTGTCAGCTTTTAGAGTGATGCTGAATTGTGCAAATGTGCTTATTTTACTGATCACATAAGTACTTAGATGGTTTCTTCCAAGACTGTACTCGATAACGTGGAGTTTTCTCTGTTTTCTTTTGTTCAGTCAACCACCATTTGTAAGGTCTGTATGCAGTTTTTTTCTTAATCTTATCTCAGGCTTCTCTTTCGTCTGTCAAATAATACTGTGTCACCTATAAACTTGCACTGCTCATTCTCTTTTCCAGGACATTAGTCAAGACATTGAGCAGTAGCCTGCACCTTTAGGCACGGGGCAGTTAATCTTTGGCCCAAATGAAAAGTAAAACCTGTACTCCCACTTTTTTACTTACATCAGTGACAACAGCAAAACTTGATGCAGCTGAGAAGGCAGCTAAAAAAAAAATCTTCTTCTCCCTATAGACTTTAGCATTGGTGAAGTTTGAACCAGTTTGGATAAAAAATCATGCTATGAGCAGCTGTGGTGGCATCAGAGTCTCAGGGCGGTTTCAAGAAACCTGCAGGAGTTGCAGGAGTGGAGCCCATGGAAGAGTGTTTCCTACAGCCTGCAGAGCCATGCCCTTGTTATTTGGAGTCTAACCACCCCAGGCTGCCACTGGTTGGCAGCTGACCTCTTGGATGGGAGGTAAAGTGTGGGGTAAGGTAATGGGTGCTTGTTCTGCTCCCTGTGATGTGCACAAGCCTGGCTGGTGCACTGGAGATTGTACACAGCAGACTTGGTTGCATTTGGATCAATGTAAGGTGCTCTCTGCTCTTTTCTCTTTCTTCTTAAGGAGTATCTTTTAAGAATACCCCTTCTTAATGTAAGTCATTACAGGAAAGTGGTATTTCTGCACATAGCTTGTCATCACTATGGCTCATTCAACAATCATGGGATAGTACAGATGTCCACAGACCCTGGAGACTCTGCTCTCTTTGCTACGTTATATTCCCAAAGCTTCAACATAGGATGACTAAGTTCTGGCATCTTTTACATTTCCAAATGATTGCCTGGCTCCTACTCAGCTGTGGGCTTTCCACTGTTCTCATGCTGCTGCAATATTGATGCTACTTCATTGCAAAAGAGCCACTTAATGCCCATGTTTAAGTACAAGGGCCCGAGGTGAGCCACTCCCTTCTGTACTTCTCATCCCTCAGATGAACAGAGGCAGCTCGCAGAGGGAATGGGTTGGGGTGTGGGGGGAGAGAGTGTGTGAGCAGATGAGGAAAAATGGGATCAGATATCAAAACACCAGGACAGGAGTCCCAGATGAGAGATATGAACAAAAAGAAGTGTTTCATTAGATGGAAAGAGATGGTTGTGTCTAGTCCAATTTGGCAAGGAAGATCCACTTACTTTTCAACATTTTGCCAAGGCGACTTCTGAGGAAGTCATTCCTGCAGGCTGTCTCCCCTCTGCGGTTTGTCTTTAGCTAGGAACAGTAGAAGTATGCTGGGGTACCTTTGGGAAGGCGGTATGGGGATGCTGGAAGGCTCTGTGTGTGTTTACTGAAGCACAAGAGCAAATGCTGAGCACGTTTCAGGGCAGGAGCCTGGTTGGCTGCGTCTGCTGCCGGTGCTGCAGTCCTGCCTTACAACTTGCTCCTACTGCCTGCACAAGCGTAGCCTAAGCCTCCTACATGCCAGCCCCTTTGCATCGTTTCCCTCCCTCCACCAAAACAGCCTGAATTTGTCTTTGTTCAACACAAAACTCCTTCGTGTCTTAGAGTATCCCATCAGGATCCCAGCAGGGCTTCTGGTGCTAGTGCATTCACTTTATTACATGTGAAAATTGTCTCTTCTTATACCTCTTGGCACTACACTTTGGTTTCTCAGCCCTGCATCACATTAGTGAGGTGTTGTCAGATTGTGCTTAGCTAGAAATTTTGGATGCTCCTATTTTGCTGAGGAATTATGGGCTTCTAAGTTTATAGCAGAAATTCTGGTGTTAATCCCTAAATACATGACTTTAAACTCTATGATCTTCAGTTTTATCCAGTCTGTTTTACTCTTAGCCCACCTGTATAATACTCTGACCTTCCTCTATGCTGACACAGCCTTTGAATCTTGTGCTAGTTTCATTAGCATGTTTTCATTTTCTTGTGCCAAGGTTGTTAATGAAAGTATTAAATACGATCAGTTCCAAGGTACCAAGCTTGAAGGAGCTTTAATTGGTTGTGCAGGGTACATTTTATAGATAAACAAAGGACACAGCACAGATCCTCATGGGAGCAAACCAGCCTAACCCTGGTCACTTCTTAGAGTTATTCTGGTTATTCAGAGCATGTGGCTTCATTTCAGTCTTTTGTCCTGCACACCAAACCAAACCAGTTCCTTGTCCTATGGCCTGAGTAGCTTTGTAAGGACGATGCAATATGATTTGGATGAAGGATGGTTGGATGGATAATACTGATACCGAGGTGGAGGTAGGACAGAAATACTAGTTAGTGTCAAAGAGCCGAGGGCATTTAGCAGCAACTTTGTAAAGGAAATAAACCCAAGAGGGTCTTGTGCAGATGTGGGAAGAGGGGACAGATACCTGAGCCCAACGCGCTGAATAGCCAGATAAGGAACCTCACAGAAATGCTGTGCATTCTCTGGGGCATAGAGTCAGAAATGCTTTGTGCTCCTGGCATGGCTCAGGTAGCCACTTGTGAAAAACAGATATGTCTTTGTGTAAAGCATTAGTCAAGCTTTCTGCATATCTTCTTGTGTATGGAATACTATTGTCATGATTCATATGTACCTTTTACCTTATTTTATGCATAGAATTAATTGCATTTCCTGTGGAAGATATTTTCAATTATTTAAAAAAAAATAATAGCAAAGAGTACATAGACATAAACATTACGGAAAAGAAAACACTATTAAGCATCTGAAAAACAGTTAGGAGTTTTAAACCCTGTGGGCTTCAGGAAGGGCTATCTGCCCTTCTGTGATCCCCAAGAGCTGTTGTGCTGCAGCCTATCAGCCCTTTTCCTGCCCTCTCCTGTCTCTCTTCTCTTTATTATACTGAAGCTCTGGGGAAACACAAAGGAGAAGAACAAGAAATCACTTTCCAACTTACAAACCTTAACCCAGTGCAGATGTCCTTTTGCCTTTTCCTCAGGTTTGGGTCTTCATTCTCACAGACTCTTTCCAGATGTGAACAAATCTGAAGTTACAAGGATTTCATCTTCTCGAATTTTTGTTGGTCCCCTGGGCCTATTGTATAAAGACAGTGCTTTTCTGGTAACTCAATGAGAAATTTATTAAACACATCATGGATTTTTATATATCCAGGGAAGGAGCAGGAGGGTAGAAGGAGGGTAGAAGGCTTTTAACAGGAGAGAGGTTTCAGAAGGTGAGTATGTCTCTGTTAGGAGGGTCAATGACTGCTTTTGGTCATTGGGGTCATATGGGGTAGCAAAGTGCATGAGGGCGAAATTAGTCAGTGGGCATATTTAGGGCTGTACTCATGTCATGGTTTAGTCTGAAGGATGTCACTGTTAAGCATGTTGCCAGCAGGAAACATCTGATTTTTTAATTTTTTTTTTTTTTTAATGAAGGTAAGAGTAGAGGAAAAACATATCCTATTGCTCCAGAATACCGGCCCCAGACTAGACACAAGCACACATTTCCTCATGAAGTACACTGCAAAATGAGAAGAAAGCTGCAGAGAATTCCCTATAACAAATGTCATAATTGCTTTCCTTTGGCAAGTGTCTTCATAGCCTGAGCTCAGCAATTTCCCTCATAATAATAATTTATGCTGGCTCAAAGCTGAGGGCATCAATTAAACTGTAAGCCAGCAACATTTCTTTAGAACTTTTTTCCCCTTTGTTCAGTAAGCACTGTTAGAATAAAAGAACTTTTCCTTCCAAGTGATGTGGTTTTCCTTTAGCTGTGGGTTTCTTTGACTGACGTAATGCTCTATCATCTGGGCAATCAGCTCAGTGGAGGAGGAGGCAACAAACTTTATCAGTGATCTGGATGAGGGGATCAAGTACACCCTCAGTAAGTTTGCAAATGACACCAAGCTGAGCAAGAGGCTTGATCTGCTTGAGGGCAGTAGGCTCTACAGAGGGATCTGGACAGGCTGGATCGATGAGCTGAGGCCAATGGTGTGAGGTTCAACATGGCCAGCTGCTGGGTCCTGCACTTGGGTCATGACAATCCCATGCAATACTACAGGCTTGGGGAAGAGTGTCTGGAAAGCTGCCCAGCAGAAAGGGGCCTGGGGGATACTGATCAACAGACAGCTAAATATGAGCCAGCAGTTTGCCCAAGTGGCCAAGAAGGCCAATGGCATCCTGGCTTGTATCAGAAACAGTGTGGCCAGCAGGACTAGGGAAGTGATTGTGCCCTTGGACTTGGCACTGGTAAGGCTGTGCCTCGACTACCGTGTTCAGTTTTGGGCACCTCACTACAAGAAAGACATCGAGGTGCTAGAGCATGTCCAAAGAGGGGCAATGAAGCTGGTGGAGAGTCTAGAGCAGAAGTCCTGTGAGGATTGGCTGAGGGAACTGGGGTTGTTTAGCCCACAGAAAAGGGAGGATGAGGGGAGACTTTATTGCTCTCTACAAGGACCTGAAAGGAGGTTGTAGTGAGGTGGGGGTGGGTCTCTTCTCCCACATAACAAGTGATAGAACAAGAGAAAACAGCCTCAATTTGTGCCAGGGGAGATTTGGGTTGGACATTAGGAAAAAAGTCTTCCCTGAAAGGGATGTCAAGCATTGGAAGAGGCTGGCCAGGAAAGTGGTTGAATCACCATCCCTAGACATGCTTAAAAGTCACGTAGGTGTGGTGCTGAGGGACTTGGCAGTTCTAAGTTGATGGCTGGACTCGATGGTCTTAAAGGTCTTTTCCAACCTAAACAATTCTGTGATTGTATGATGGATGTGGAAGGGCATTCTGGGAGGGGTGGAACAGATTTCTTGCTGTCTGTAATCTTATTTGCAGAGAGGTATTTTTATTGTCTCTGAACATGTGCAGTGTAATGTACTGTCTGACATGCTCTGCAATGGTCCCCAAACTATGAGGTAGGGTGATGCTCCAGCTGGGATTCAGAGGCAACCAGAGCAGTCACATCTTCAGTAATACTGTGTATTAGTAGGCCATGTCACCTTTCCTTGATACCCTTGTACCATTCTTGCAACCTAGCTCTATTTTTTATTTTTTATCACAGTGAGGGTCCTAACTAGCATTGGATACCTCATCTGGCTTTTTCCTGCACTAAGCAGTTGCTAGTGATGTGGCCAAGAGGCAGTCTTCTCAAAAGGTCATCAGCTCCAGACTTCAGTACAGGGTTGTGGTGTTAAATCAGCTTTACACCAGCTAGAATACGGAAGACCAGCAGTGGGCTACGTGCCAGAATGCAAGAAGGCAGGTAATGGCTGCAGCAAAAAATGGGTAGCTGCCAAAATAAGTTGGGATGTCAGCAGAAGAATGTGGGATATTTTCAGAAGGATGCTCCTACTGTTATTTTTAAAAGGTTAGACTCCTCCAACAGCTCACTGAATCTGCCTACAAACTGGGTTTAAATCTTTGCTAGTTTGCAATAAGTAACATTAGTTATAGGAACAAGCCTAGTTAACACTTATTTACTAGCTCTCCTACAAAGATCCTCAGCATAGACAAAGATAACATCTTTCCTTCGATGGCATTGATCTCTCTCTTGGTTCAGAAGGCCAAAATGGAGGAGGTGAAAAGCTTATGCCTCCTTGGCTTGAGCAACATCTGAATGTGCAATATTGCCCTTTTTAATTTCTATTAGTGTTTAAGCTGTAATTCCACTGTTGTACGCGTCCTTAGGCTTAAGCAGCTCCCTGAGCACACTGGAGAAAGAATTGCCGTTCTCAGCTGGACATGGTTATTATTGTTTATTGTGTATCAAACTTTCATCTCAATGCTATTAAACTCAGAGGAAGTTTGTGAAATGCATTATACATAACTCCTGTCCCTCTCACATCTATGCAGCTGGAGTTAGGCATGGAAAGGGGACAGAAAGCCCTCTCTTGGCTCATCCCTTACTGTAGGAGATCACTTTTATTTCATTTCCACACATTCTTTGCATTCTTTTGCAGTCAGGACTCAGTCTAGAGTGAGAATCAGCCAGACCATGAGTCTTCTGCAAAGCTATGGCCCTGAGGCACATGGAAGAACCGCAGTGAATGTTTACCTGCAGGAGAAGGGGGAGTGTGCCTTGTGGAGCAGCTCGCTCTTTCCACTGAAGGATCAGCAGTCTGTGTCTGCAAAGGAGAGGGAGCACTGGGGACAAACATCTTCTCTTCAAATCTACTCCCTTTCAGTGGTGGAGAGAGGAAAGGTTCCCTGAGTGAAAAAGTTGGGACCAGCAGTAGATTTGATCTCTGAACTCAGGACATCATATTACCTACCTTCTGGGCAGAAGCTTCCTAGCATACTACCAGGAGGATGTGACACACATTTCAAGGTACAGTGCGGGCAGTATGCCTTGTGTATACAGTAAGGGGCTCACTCCTGTTTTGGTTGCAAGCTTTCAGTGTTGCAAGCTTTCATATTTGGGAGTAGTTTGCTTTCTACAGTAATGCAGGTATACATCTGCCAGGATAGCTCTGCTCTGAATGATGTTTGCTTTCTCCAAGAATTTGTCCTTTGAAGCATTTGTCCAAAGGAGATGCTTCCTTTGTAACCCCCAGCAAAGGACAGTTTGAGAAACCACAGTAACCTGCTCCAAGCCAGCTTTTGAGCTGAAAGAAGGAGCATGACCACAATGCTACATCCCACTGCTATGGAAAATAAAGCTGGGAATGTTACTTTTTTCCTGCTCAGAGAAAGTGAAGTGAAACAGAAGCCTCGCAGCCTTTTGTATCGTCATAACTGAATAGAAAAATGAAGGACATCAAGTAATCTGGACATTATAGCTGAAATCTAATCTCTGTCAAAGCATTTCAAGGATGTGCATCATACCTGTTAAAGGCATTATAATCCTGGTAACAGAACTCACACGCTAATTTGTGCTGCTCTTGCCACAAAGTGCCCTGGTGATTTTCCTTCTTACCTCCTTGTGCATGGTGAGGGAGGCTGAGCTCATCTGCGAGTTAAAATTCACAGTCCAGTGGTGAAAGTGTGCCTATCTTGCCCAGGTGGGTCTGTCAGCTCTTAAGAGACTATAAGCAATTTAAAAACTTGAGGTGGAGCCGTGTGTTTTCAAGCATTGCTGTGCAAGAGGCAGCAATGTCTTGCCCACAGTACCCTTCAGAAGCTCCTACCACTTTACTATGGAGACCGTGCTTGGCACATCAGGAGTATCCCTGTAGGTATGCTGTTACTGCTGCATTTGTTTATTTAGTCCCTTCCATGCCTCCCTCTCAGCCCTTTCCAGAGTTGCAGAGGATGAGGGGACATTAGGATCTTTCTAACGAAGAACTGTTTAGAGCATAATATAGGGCTTCATTTGTGCACACAGGAAAACTGTGCTCACCCTGAGTAGTTGCAGATACAGGAGGCTATTGGACACAGCCCCTGCTCTCATCATCTTCCACTGCCTTGATGTCACTTAGGTGCTGCTAATAACCTTCAGCCCAAAGAAGTATCCTGTTTCTCTCATGGATTATTTCAAGTTTTTTCTCATTCATGAATTAGATTTAACCCCTGCTTCAAGGAATGCTTGAGAGCCTGTTAAAGCTGAACGTTACACATCTAAGTTATATTCCAATGCTTTGTTTAATTTCTTTCCTTTTGCACTTAATGCAGCATCTTGCTTTTGTTTAAAGGCTGCTTCCTCGCCTGTTTTTCTAGTGTGTGCCTGCACAACATTGAAATGATTGAGATTGCTGTTTGGCAGACACTTGAAACATCTAAATTGCAAGCCAAGGATTGATTAATAACTCATCATTTTAGCTGAAATTGTTAGCAACCCTGAAGCACTGGTTGAGCCTTAGGCCTGAAACTTTGCTTAGCTCCTTGTCAAGTTTAGAAATTCAGCTTTCTCCCACAGAGCTAAAGTTCCTAAATGTTACAACTGCGACACTTTGTGAAAAAAAAAAAAAAAAAAAAAAAAGGAGATTGTGTTAAGAGATGTCATGCAGTTTAGACTCTTAATTCCTTGTTAAATACCTCAAAGGTATTTAACATTCATTTAACATCATTAAAGGCTGTGGGACCTGGGCACTTGCTGAGGTGCACTGGCTGATGGACTCTGATGCCAGGAGGGAAAGCCAAGATAAGCCAAGCCAGAAGCAAAGCACATTTCACTCTCTAGATCCTTTTATCAGGTCCTTTCCTAGGGCATAACTTGTTGTTTACAACAAAGGAAATATTACAACTCAAACACAGTCCCCAGGGGGCACTTCCCTGTCTCTGTTAACCAGAGGAAATAAGACACACCTTCCACGTGACCTGAAAAACTGCTTTCTACCATGCCACATGGACCTGAGGTGGGCAGTGATGCCAAAACCAGCCCTGGCTGCTGCTATATCCTGTACAAAGCTGCAGCATTTGTTAATGTATGTGAGTTCCTGGACACTGAGATGCAGAAAAGCAGTGCAATGCTTTTGAAGATCCCACCAGGCCCCTTGTCCAATCCAAAGGTCATGTATTGCTCTGCTGTGTCTTGAAATAAGAAAAGCAATCCTTCTTGTTGATGAACTGAACGCAGCACTGTACACTTGATATGGACAGGCTGCCCTACTTATCACGTGGATCATTTCCCACCAGTTAGAAACTAGAGCTCTGCTTCATGGAGATGTTGCACAAGCCCTTAAAGCACTTTGGCTTTGGTGGCAGCTGTTGTGAGGGGTTCTCAGAAATCTGCAGGAACAGTTTCAGTGGGATGGCTGGTCTCTCTGTTCCTCTGGATTACAAATTGTGTCTTTAAATTGGTCTCCATGTTCATATTTGTGTTACTGAAAAGGTCAATATTTTATCAACATAGGTGTCTGCATCTTAATTTTGAGGATAACCAGTAGTTCAGAAGTGCTGAGTATCCATGATTCCTGGGCTTCTGGAAGCTCACTTCTGAATTTCTATTTATGTATTTAACTTTGATATTCATCCTGCATTTGTTATGCAAGCCACAAAATAATTTTTAATAAAGCTCTTTTGTTAGCAGTAGGTCAAGTTAAGTTGCAGTGCTTTTTACACCAAATATTTTAATCAGAACTTTCTTTTGATAAATGCTAAATGAGTTGAAGGAACAAAACATCCTCTGTCCCTTCTGAGATCATTGCCACAATGTCAGGCTTATGAGCAGAGTAGAGGGGAAAGCTACACCTTGAATTCTGGAGGCTGCTGGATCTCACTGCCTGCAGTGAGTCTCTGAGTGAGGTGCTCAGGCCAGGCCACAGCAACAGAACCTTCACCTAAAGAAAACATCAAAAATATACCAGTTAAAATACTCTTGCAGAGTGGTGTCCAACTATAATCTGCAGAGTTGAGAAAAACAACTGAAAAAAAAAAAATCTGGAAAAAGCCTGAGAAAGATTCCCCAAAGGTGGTGGCTTGAAATCTGCCTTTATATAACTCATTGAGGTCACCAGATATGAACTACGTCCAGCAAAGTCATTCAATTTTTTATTCTATAAATAGTTTCCTCTCGCCAGTGGCATGAGTTTAAGGCTTAATAGTGGTTTGGCAGTTTGCAGGGAAAAACCTGAACAGTCTGCCAGTTCCCTTCGAGGGAGGAGCAGAAGGATGGTGAAACACCCTGTGACTCATTCCCACTGGAGCCTACTGACTTAAGGTCCAGACTTAACCCCTTTATGGGATCCAACATGCCCAATAATACCAAGACCATACAAAAGGCCAGACGTGTGGGGGGGCTGCCTGCCCCAGCTCCCTGCCCGCCGGCCGGACTGCACCACAGCCTCTGCTGCGCTCCCCACAGGGCTGCAGCACCCTAGCAGGACATCCCTGTGGTTTTATGCACATCAGTTTCTGCATAGCTTTTATGGGGAAAAGAACCCAAAATTTTGGTTATTTTTAAAGATTATCCCTTACAACCTGCTTTCCCAGCTCAGTTCTGTGTTGCTATCTGGAAACGCTTTTAAAAACTCTTTAAAGGAGGCAGTGCTGGCGTTACTAAAGGAGCCAGGCAGGAAAGATAAAAGAATGGCTTGGATAAAAACAACTCCCCTGGACAGAAGTGGCTAACTGGGCTCAGAGGGATGCGGCGGGATCCCTGAGCTGCAGCCCCCCGCTGGGAGGCTGCTCTGGGAGGGCTGGAGAGAGGAGGCCCCGC
>NW_008619774.1:6498-6782 GCF_000691845.1 Merops nubicus | reverse complement strand
AAAAAAAATAATAAAATGAAAGGTCTATTTATGACAGTTACATAGAATTACACAGGTTTTCAGCTCCATAGCATTTCGACAAAGCCACCTGGTACTGGGGCCAGCAGCAAAACCAACCCCCCTTGAGGCATTTAAGTTTTCCGTCCAAAAGCGGGGTGGTTTTTCTCTTTTAAAAGTTGTTTTCGTAGTCATTCAGCCAGGAGACTGAAGGGAAGGAGACTCCCATTAACAAAACAAAGCACAGCCAGGGTGAGCGAAAACCGTTTCAGATTACAGGAGCATGC
>NW_008619774.1:0-6470 GCF_000691845.1 Merops nubicus | reverse complement strand
GACCCAACCTACCGCTGCTGTTCTAGGTCTGGTGTGTTGTCCATAAACCATCTAATGCAGCAAGAACAGCACTGAAAATCTACCACTGCGTTACAACATGCAACACGCTTCAAACCCTTCTGAAGTGAAGCAGCTCAGCTCTGCCTGTGAGAAAGTACAGAACCATGAAGTGATTTGCTCAAGGCAGCTTCATTTATGACAGACTGAAATTCAAGGTCTGAGCCCACACCCTGCCAGCAGCAGCCGCCCCACGAGGAGCAGGAACACACAGCCCTGCAGGGCTTGGAACCAGCAGCAAAGCTGGGAGCCACAGCCCAGGGCTGCTGCCAGCAGAATGTTCCCAACCTTGGCCCAGGGGAAGTCAGGTTTTAAATAATGGACACACGCAAAGCACAGAACGTAACGGTTTATTGGGCAAAAAGGAAAGCAACTTCAGTTGTGCACTCCAGTGAAATGAAAAATAAATAATTGATTTTCAGAGCCAAATAAGTTGAAGAATAAATCGCTAGTATTTCAAGTGGCCATGTTTACCAAAAAGGGGCTGCTTGTCCCAGCAGAGAGACATCCACTGCTGGGAAAATCCACTGAGGCTAAGAAAAGCATGGCCTTGGAGTGGATGTCTCAAAGCCATTCCACGGGGCACCACTGAAGCTGACCACAGGCCAGGGCAGACCCAGCTCAGCCTTTGAGAGAGGACATTCCAGCTCGCATGATTTCATCCACCAGGAGAATGTTGCTAGCGATCACCGTGCTGGAAACATGAAGTCAATATCGTTAGGATATCCATTCTGACACAGGTCCAAGACAACTCAGCTTCATTTCTGCCTTCAGGACAGCTTCCCCTACCTGGGATCCCTCAATTTCACATTATCCATTTCAACCATCAAATGCCCATTGCTATTTAAAGTGAAAATACCATAACACTCACCATGAATGAAGCAGTTGCTTTTTGACATTGTAATTATCCCAGATCCCAGCTGCTGCAGCCACCATGGGCTCACCTACAAAAGAAGTAAAAGTCTTTAAATAACAGGTTCACATAATTCACAGTAAGACTTTTTGCTCTCTAACATCAAGAACTGCTCACTACCTCCAACGTGGTGTTACTGTGTCCTTTAACTTCACAAAACCCTTAACAGACTGCACTGCACACCAACACTGGCTGCAGCTTTCTGCATCACTTTTTATGAGAAAAAGGCACAGCTCTCTGCACTCAGACTTTATTCTTCACGCATCTGAGCCACGACAGTTTGTTACTAGAGCATCATCCCCCTATTGCAGAAAGTTCTTACCAGTGTTCAGATCAACCCCAGTGAGTTGTCCAGATTCTGCATGCTCTGTCTGAACCTTCACGAGTGTCTCCTGGGGATCGTAACCAGAGTTCTGAGCGAGAACCTTTGAGAGAGCAGAGATGTGATTTCATGCTGTTAATTAAGAGACCTCCAGCAGCAAAAGGGAAGGGTCTCAGCATTGCTTTACAGCTACTTTATTCCATAGCTCCTTATACCTTCGGAATGATGAGCAGAGCATCAGCAAAGGCCTGAACTCCAAGCTGGGCTCTTCCTTTTACGTTCGGTTTATGCTTGACCAGAGCATTAGCTACTGCCACTTCCAGTGCCCCTGCGCCTGGAACCACACACCCTGCAGGGGAAAACTCGACACTGAGACTTCACAGGAAGCACCTATTCCCATTTGAACAGGTAACTTTTAGTGGTTTGATCTCTTCCCTCATCCCTAAAATCAGTGTGTATCTGACCAGGTAAGTACTTATAACAGTTATCAACTAGTAAAACGGGAGGTGCAAGAACAGAAGTAAAAGCACTTCACACTGGAGCACGCTCAGCTTGGTGTCCAACTGCATCAGATACCCACAAAGCAGCTACAAAATCCACTGACTGTGGGAGGAGTCTCAACAAAGACCCTTCCCCTCACTGCGTGGAGTGAGACTCACCATCCTCAATAGCGTTTTTCACAGCACGCAGCCCGTCTCTGACCGCGTCCTTGATCTGTGTCAGCGTGTGCTTGTTGGGTCCCCTGATCAGCACGGTGACCGAGCGGGGGTTCTCACACTTCTCAATGAAGGTGTACTTCTCTTCACCCTGTCAAAACCATGGTCAGGCATCACATCACCTGCTGCATCAGCGCACACACCTAACCAACAGCGGCAACAGACGCTATCAGGTTTAGTTCTGCACTAACGGCACTTCAAGAAATGATGAGAAGCAGCAGAACCTTCGTTCTGTTTCCTGAATTTTACAGATACTAACAGCACAAAATGGAAACAACAGGCAAGTACACAAAAAGAGCAAACATCCAGGTACATGTTCACATACAAGTGGACGCTGGGATGTGAAATGCCACCAGCCTTCACTCGTGCTCCAGTATAGCTCCTAAAACACTTAAGAAAAAACCAGAGGCAGACATTATCAAGAGAAAAGAAGAGCTGGCATTGAGTGAGGTGTGGTTAACCTGCCTATAGCTCCTAAAACACTTAAGAAAAAAACAGAGGCAGACTATTATCAAGAAGAGCTGGCACTGAGTGAGGTGTGGTTAACCTGCTTTCAGCTCAAGGTGGGCTGTACCTACCAGGGTGTACTCGTAGACGAGCCCTGCGTGTCCCAGGCACTCGGGGGTGAGATCCTCCACAGAGTTCATGGCAGCGCCGCCACACGCAAGGGTCAGTCTGAGGGAGAACATGGACTGCTTTAGCACTTGCTGTATCTTGACTAAAATACAAAGCTGCTAACCTAACAGTAGTATTTCAGCATGCCCAATCCCACACACTTCTTAGGCTTGCAACAGTTTGCTTCTGTTCATGAAAGAGCCCTTCACAAAAATAAGCCAGACCTGACCCACTGTTCGTGTTTGAAGGAACAAGTTATTTTACCCTCCCCTCTCCCCAGGAACTGACCTTTCCATGTTCCTTCTTTTAGCTCTCCGCAAAGCAACTATTCCTTCTTTTGCGAGGGCATCCAAGGAAAATGGGTCAATTCCCTGGAAACAAAGAAAGTGACCCTCAGGATAAAGAAGTAACTATAAACACCCTCTCTCACAGTAGTGATTAAGTTCTTCCTCAGGGCTCAAAGAAGATCTCAAGTTAGAGCTGTGCATATATTCAGGTACACCAGCCTAAATCAAGCTCTTTCTGTCCAAAGACCTGTACAAACTGAGTCAAACTACACACACTCTTATATGCAAATAAATTCAGCACTTGCAATTAATTTTTCTAGCTAGTTAAACCCTTCATCTCACCTTCTGGTTGATCACAACAAATCCTTTATTGGAATCACCACAGACTCTTCTTTTCAAGTCTATGATTTTGTTCACTCTGTCCTCAATGAACTTTCTTTCTGCTTTCACTAGTTTCTCTCTCTCTTCAGCACTTTTATAGAAGAATCCAGAGCTCACCTCTCTGAAGGAGAAAAAAAGAAAAAAAGAGAAAAAGCAGTAAGAAAACTCTCAGCTGTAGGAATAAACTTATGCATAAGTAATCAACCCTTCCACGCAACATTCTCAAGAAATTAAAACTATCAAGGCCTCCCCAAACAATCAGGTGTTCCTCCTCTCCATTCAGAGCTCTTCCACTGCACACGCTTGAAACGAGCAAACTCTGAAGTGTGTTCAGATGTTTGCTCTAGAATATAAAATAACGCCCAAGAAATGGAGCTCCAGCCTTTCATCAATGAATGAGATAAAACTCACTACAGAGCCTCTGCCTCTCAAAGACATTTCCTCAGCCACCAGGCTCCCTTTTCCAAAAGATGGCTGCAAAAGGAATGTCACCTCTTCCATCCCACTTTCTATGCTACCTGCCTCACTCTAGGAGAGTCAATACAACCATTTCAATTCTTATTTAAGGATAACTTAAATAGAAGTCTTTTAGGACAGGAACATTTTCTGCTCCTCCCCTTGCTGGTGTGTACTTACGTTTTCTCATACTCTAGAGATACATTGCAAGTAAGCACATAAGCATCTTCCACTCTTTTCTTCATGTCAGGATGACGAGCACCATGATCCAACACCAGTCCCCTGATCAGCCTGGAAGATTAAAAAGCACCTTGTGTGTCCACACGCAGAGAGCAGGCGTGCATTCCACCCAAGTGCAGACTAGTCAGAGAGCTGACAGTGCCACTGGTCCAACACCAACCGCCCATGCACTTGCACTAGAGGCAAACAGGGACTCTGTATCCCACTTCCACAGGCACGCCTGTTCTCACATGAACAGCACACCCATCAGTGTGAAGGAGGAATTTATTCTGGCATAGTGTCTGACTGCATTAGCTACCAAGGAAAGCTAGTGCAGAATTCGTCCATGCCACCGAGGTGAGCACAAAGCTACAGACACTAAGGGAAAAGTATTTACTCAACACTGTTATGTGAACCCCTACACCAGTGTTGCTCTTTGCTATTCAAAGATCCATCAGGAAGACAAGTTCAGTGACTAGGAAACTTCTGCTGTCTAGCTAATTTATGGCTGAAATCTCTCTGCTTTTCTTTCACCCCTTCCCTTTCAACTTTCCCTGCTGTAGCCTATGGGTACCCAAGTTCTTATAAAAAGCATACAAACCCCCAGCAACTATTCCAACAGGCACCACTTAACTGAAGCCCCAGGACTCTCCCTACTTACGATGTGTCGGTTTCTGACTTGTGCTTCATCTCCATAATCTCTACCATGTGGAGGTCAATGGGCTCATCTGGCTTTCTGACCGTCAGAACGGAATCTACTACAGCCTGGAAGAGAGGGGAGGGGAAAAAAACAACCATCAGGCTTCCAAGTGCAAGTTCACATCTTCTCATGCATCCCTCACTCACGTAATAACCACAGCAGTTTAAAACCTGGACCTCCTCACACAGCAAGAGGCAGGAGAGACGTGGCCACTCACCTCTGTCAGGATGTCAGCGAGCTCTGCGTGGACTTTGGTGCGGAGGGATGTCCTGGCAACGTCTATCAGGGTCTCCCTGTCCATCTCCTTGGTCACTTTGACCTGGTCCAGAACTTCAAGCGCTTTTTCCTTTGCGATCTCAAATCCCTCTGCTACTATTCTAGGGTGCAAACCCTAATGCAAGGGTAGAAGGGAAATCAATCAACAGAAGACCAAAATATCAAGTTTTTCCTCAAACAGAACCTGTGGTTTCAACACTCCAGTAACATCAGAACATTTGGGATACACATTCTGAAAAGGCAAGAAAATGTCCTGTCCTTGTGAATGCATGTAAAAGGAATGCAAATCCTTCCAATGCAGAGGGAAGCACAGATTATTCTAGCACAGAACTGAAACCAAGGGAACTACAAAGCCCACCTGGGTGTTCACTGTGCAGTGCCAACTTACCCAAAATATCTACCACCTGGGAGGATCTCCTCCTTACCATACAACTGGAAGTGTTTTAACTCACACAAAACTGACAGATCTTTTCAAAAAGACAAAACCTTAATAAAAGCTACAGCATCCACAATAAGCACTTCTGCTTTTGAACAACTTTTAAGTCCTCCTCCTCCAGCTTTTCCCCATTTTACAAGTTTTGTGACACACTCCAGTTGAGCAGAAATATATATTCATGTTCAGCTCCTGAGTATTAAGCATTAAGCAAAACAAGCTGAACAGTCTCAGATGAAGCTTTTAATGTGTCCACCTACAAAGGAAACACAACACACACACCTCAGAAATATAGAGGTCTGCCTGCTTGAGGAGTTCTCCAATGATCAAGACATTTGACGTGGTACCATCTCCAGTGATGTCATCTTGGGCTGTTGCTACTTTGGCTATCAAGGAGGCTGTGGGGTGTTGTATTTGCTAAAAAAAAAGAAGCTGAGTAGCAAGTCTTACTGCAATGGTGCAGGAAGCAAGCAAAACAAAACATTTAAAGACTAGTCAATGTTTTAATGATTCATGTCAATTCAGGAGGTTTCAACAAATAGTACCACTTAAAACCAACAATCACTCTGGGTAAGCTGGCTGAATGAATGCTCATAACACTATTTTCCCCCTCTGACTAGGCATTGATACACAAAAATGTCAAGTGCTAAGAGGCAAACTAGTATTCACCTCATCATGAGCTCAACAGCCCTTTTCTCTGTCAGGCAAAGGATGTACCACCACAACTTGACTATTGCTGGCATTAAAAGAAGCAATTTGGCAATCTCTGCATGATGGGTGCTGTACATAAGCTATGCTGTTTCTTTGGGAGTTCATTTTACTCACTCTTAGGAAGCTAAAGAACATCCAATTAGTTTGTTTCTTGCCTGCTTCTCTTCTAAGTAGTAGGTTTGGTGTTCCTGCTATGAGCATCACTTCAGTCTGGCCAAACTTCTCATCACCACACGTGCCCTTAGGTTACTTACAGAAGCTACTCCTTCAATACACACTGTAAGACTGCAGAGGCACCAAGAGGCTATGCTCAAGCAGGGATGGGGCTCACCACAGCCCGACAGCCGCGGGACACACAGCCCCCAGCACCGTGGGGCTGCATGA
>NW_008619773.1:0-1218 GCF_000691845.1 Merops nubicus | reverse complement strand
AGCCTACAAGGCCTGGACCAAGGTCAAGTTCCCGTGGGAGGTCAACTGACAGGGGAAGATCAACCGATAGGGCTGCCCAACAGGGAAACTAAGTGACCCTCCTCCTGCTAAGAGAAAAAAATTAGATCAGCGACGGAGGAGGGTACAAACACAAGTTCCAGATACGAACACTAACAACAATGGTAATGGTCCTTCAAGAAAAGAAAAGATCATAGTACAAATACAAGTAAACTCCAAAACAACCCGACTGCCAAAAGATTGGCAAAATGTATTGAAATTAATACAAAATGAGAATGGAGATTTAGAACTTACTTGTACCATTAAACCTAAGCGTGGTAGATACGGGGGCTCAAATTTCGACACTCAATGCTGATATAACTAAACTCTGTGGTGTTACCGTATCTTCAAAGGCAATATGTGTCAGTGAACCATTCAGTAATACAACCCTCCAAAAAACGGCCAAAGTCACTTTACACCTCCCAGGAGAAGATAAACCAATTCAAATTAATATGGTGATGGACAAAAATATTCCATTTAATCTATTGGGAATGGATGTTCTGCTAGGGCGGACTTGGAAAAATGAAAAAAATCATTTCTGGACATTCAGTACGCTAACACCATTGATAAGATTGCTCCAGCAAGCTCCCCGTTTACCACAAAATAAAATTACTAATGTAAAACAGTATTCTATTCCAATGACTACCAAGAAAGGCATCAAAGAGGTGATCTCAGATTTAAGACAAAAAGGCATTATCATACCCTGTCATTCACCATATAATGCCCCAATTTGACCTGTAAGGAAACCAACTGGGAAATGGAAGTTAACGATAGATTACCGAAAGTTAAATACTAATACGGCAGCACTTACTACGACCGTTCCCAGTCTTGCCGACCTTATATTGCAAATCCAGGAGGCCGCACATCCAGTGCTGACCTCTCTGGATATAAAGGATATGTTCTTCCAGGTTCCCATTACTCTCGAAATATTTTGCTTTCACTTGGGATGGTGTACAATATACTTTTACCAGATTGCCTCAGGGCTATAAACATTCACCTACATTAGCTCACCATGCACTAGCGTGTGAGCTAGAAAACATTCCGGAGATCAAAAATAATCCCAGGATAAAAATATATGAATATATAGATGATATATTGATGAAAGGACCAACAGAAACAGAGATCAAAACAATGTATGATACCATAATCAAACACCTAATT
>NW_008619772.1:3798-17422 GCF_000691845.1 Merops nubicus | reverse complement strand
TTAATTGTCTTTAAATTGTTTATCTAAAGAAAATGGGAAAGATAGCAAGGAATTAATGAAACATTCAGTTTTCTAGATTGCTTTAGGGTTTTTTATGAATCAAATACTCAGAATGACACACTGATTGCAATGTGTCTGGAAAGTCTTCCACAGCCCCACGGCCCCACTTGGTGCTCTCTTTTTCCCTCCTCAAAAAAACCCAACCAATACAAACAAACTAACAAACAAAACCAAAACCAAACCAAACCAAAAAAAAACCAAACAAAAACCAAAAACCAAAACTTAATGTTGATCACTATTGCATCCCTGTGCAAGAGTCTGCCCAAGGACTTGAGCTCTGATGTCCCTGACCACCCTGAAACCATCTTTCTGTGCAATTCTCCCCTGCAACTAGCTCCTAGGGGTTTGGCTGCCCCTGTTCACAGCCAGCTCTGACAGAAGCAGGTCAGAGGCCCGCAAACTTCTAACACCTCCTGTCCTCACAGCAACCGCTGTCTGCAAATCCTCATGCACTGCCCTATACCAGCTCTTTGGGGTCTGTGACCTTGTGCTCTTGGCCATGGAAACTGAGCGTGGGACAGTGAGCCCACTACAACTTAGGGCTGACTGAGGCTATTTCTGTTGAGATGACCAGGGCTGATCTGGCCCAGAGGCTGGTGCCTCTGTCAGATCTGGCTCTGGGTTTGTGATCTCTCAATTTCTCCAGAAGACCGCAGTTTACACACAGCTGCACCCCACATGAGCCACTGCCTCTGCTGTAGACAGCACGATCATCCAAAGGGGACCCGTAATACATGACAGACTCCAGACACTTTGTTCTTCCTCATTCCGCACACCATTTTCCTATGACCTTTGCAGGTATGGTTGCAGTAGCACAACCTCATTGTTAACTACAGTCACAATCCCTGTGCTTCAATTTGGGAAGTACATAGCCAGAGCCTGAAGACAAAAGCCTGCCTCAGTATCTGTTGGGATGTTTCCTCCACCACAGCCACCAGAGGTACCTAGCTCTATTCATAAAGACTTACCAAAACAAGTCCTGCCAAAATGACTGATAGACGCACTATGCATAACTATGCTATCAATTTGAAATTAAGTAGGTCACAGATAACAAACAGCTTGACAGTTTGTAGCTGATATACATCACTCACACAACTGCTAGCATGCTAAACAGCCGTGCACAATGGCTCTCTGAACTTTCTGAAAGCTGCCTGTTGTTGTACATCAGTGTCTACAGTTGTGACACAATCAGCCATCCAAACAAATTTGTGAGATACTCAGTGGCAAAGCTGCTACAGCAAATCCGACTCCAGAACATAATTACAATGTAATGTCTACCTGGCAAGCACTCTGCTCCATATCCACAGGATATATACAAAGTTTGTCACCTTTCACCCTTGATACATCCTCTGCCACCAAGCACTGAAAATAACTTCAGAAGACTCTTCTGACAGCTCCTGAATTCAAGAAGCTCCTGTCACAACAGTCTAGCAGTTGCAGTGCTGTTCTGCCCTGCTTAAAGAAGTGTTTAAAAATATATCTCTGCCCATATTTAAAACAGAAGAGACACCTGCAAAACCAAGGACATCTTCTTTAAAGATTAACAGTCTTTGCTCCATTTCACAAACTATACCAAATCAGGAAAAGATAATTAAACACACAGCTCCAGTTACATCAGGCTGCTCAGGGCCCATACAGCTCAGTTTTGATCATCTCCAAGGATGGAAAGTCCACAGCCTGTCCAGAGAACCTTTTTTGAGTGCTTAAGAATCCTTACGATGACTTGTTTCCATTACTCGTCCTGATACTCTGCATCTTTGAAAAAACTTCTGGCTTAATTTCCTCCGTACCCCGCTTTTAGGTACAGAAAGACAGAAAAAGAATGTCCTCTTCACCCTCCTCTCTTATGGTTGACCAAGTCCAGCTTTCTCCTGCACATCACGTGCAAAACTCCCTAAGCAGTTTAGTGTCCTCTACCACATGCACTCCAACACAGCCATATGCTTCTTGTTCCAGGGAGCCCAGAACAAGACACAGTACTTAGGTGTGGTCTCAGAAATAGAGAAGGATCGTTTCCCCCGACCTCTGCTGCCCACAGTCCTAACGCAATGCAGGATGTGGCCACCCCTCTTTGCTGAAAGAGTACACTGTGCCTCATGTTCAGCCTTGCTGTCCACCACAAACTCCTTTCCACCACTATTTCTACTTATGAGAGTAAAATAGCAAATGGGAAGCCAAATAGTATTTTAATGTTTTTATAAATGATCCAGATGCAGGATTCAAGTGCACATCAAGTTATTTGCTGACAATACTAGAGTAAGAGGACCTAAGGACTTCCTTGAGTGTAGATAGGCCTTACAAAGAGAACTGGATAGACTAGAGAGCTGCACAGTCACCAACCACATGAAATTTAACAAGAGTAAGTGTCAGATTCTTCACGTGGGGCAGAGTAATCTTTGTTATATGTGCAACCTGGGGAATAAGAACAGGAAGAGCAGCCCCTTACAAAGAGATCTGGGCATCTGAGTTGGTGAGAAGTTGAATATGAGTCAACAGCATGCTCTGGCAGCCAAAACCCCAACCGTATCCTGGGGAGCATCAAGCACAGCCTCACTAGACAGTTGATGGAGATGACTGTCCCACTCTACACTGCACTGTCGCAGCCCCTCCCCTAGTACTGTGTGCAGTACCTCAACATAAAAAGGACATCAAACTACTAGCATGTGTCTAGAGGACAGTGACAAACTTGGTGAAAGGCCTTGACAGATGGACTTAAGAGGAGTGGCTGAGGTCACTTTGCTTGTTCGGCTTGGAGAAGAGAAGGCTGAGGGGTGACCTCATTGCTGTCTACAGCTTATCAAGGGGGTAGCAGAGGGGAAGGTCTTCTGTCAGTGACCAGCGACAGGACACAAGGAAACAGAATGAAGCTGCATCAGAACTTTGGACTGGACATTATGAAAAACTTATTTACAGAGAAGGTGGCTGGTCACTGGAGCAGGCTCCTCAGGGAAGTCACCAAGCCTGTCAGAGTTCCAGGAGCTCTTAGTCATATGGTTTAGTTTTAGGTAGTCCTGTAAGAAGCAGGGAGTTGAACTCCAATATCCTTATGGTTCCCTTCCAACCTCAGATATTCTATGATTCTAAGTATACACTGATGAGCTAATTCTAACTCAGATCTAGGACTAGTAATCTGCTATTTCCATAATGAGATTAGGAAGCAGACAGAAAACAGTAGCTAGTGAAAAAACTAACTTGATTAGATAAACTTTCTGCAACAAACTCCTATCAGTAATACGACATTCCAAAAATACATTTGTATTTTATCCTGTCTTGAAGCTCTTAGACATTGCATTAATGTCAGCTTTTCTATTTTCATCTGCTGTATTTTAATTTTAACATCCTGTCAATACTTCTGTTGCTAACCTACTTCAGTTCTTCATTTTTATCTAATTCACTTTTATGAATGGAATTTGCAAAAAATCTAGTACAAGCAGGGATCTACTAATATGTGTGTAATCCAAACAAGTGGGATACAGTAATAATTGCTGCTTTAAGCATAACTTATTTTAGCATTTATGTATTCACAAACTGTTCAGATCACATATCAACTATCTGAATTAATTACAGGTACCTCATTTCGTACTGAATCCTTATTTTTGCACTGAAACAAGTGCATTATGTTACGTCACTGGTGGTCTCCCAGTGAAAAGCTTGAAAGCCTTCCACAGAGGGAAGCAGAAGTGTTCTAATGACAGCTGATTCAGGTATCTGAGGCAGACCTAAGCCACAAATTCAGAGTCATAGCCTGTTGCACCGTGGAAGCACAGAACAGGAAACCCAGAAAGAGCTGAGATTTTAACCGAGCACCTTTGATACAGACATTTTAAGCCTTTCATCTTAGTGATTTTGAATTCACCACCTTCAGAAAACAAGATAATGGGCTCTTATGGTTGTATTTGGGTTGTTATTTCCAGAGAATCTTGTTTCAGTGGTTTCTGAAAAAATCAATCACATAAAAATAAGGCATTAAAAAGGAACTTTGAGGATGCTAATGCTGTTTCTATTCATGATGATACATAACAGGTGCTTCTAAACTGGGATTTTTCATCTGCAAGAGACCTTCTTCTAGACTATACATATACATCCAGCTCATGCAATAGGCACGAGGAGAAAGTGCTACGGGAGAAGAAACGCGTGCCAGCTTAGTTCAAATGCTGTGGCAAACCTTGCTTTGGCTAAGGCCAAAAAAAAGACTGTCTTCCCAAACTGGAACCCAACTGCCACATTAACCAAGCTTAAACCACCACTGAGGCAAAATCCTTCCTGATATGAAATGACTTCTGCCTTTCAAAAGAGCATTTACTAACCAGCACTAAGGGTAGAATGAGGGTTGGGATGACTGTCACAAAAAAATGTAGTTATCAAGGCTTGAAGCGATGTCATACTAGGTAATCTCGTTGGTACTGAAATAAAGTCTTTTGCACAAAAAAAGCTAAACTATGCAACTCCAAAGCGCTATGAGCAAACACTCCAACATCAATGTGTTTTATCTGTAACAAAATGTCATTTTGTGATTGCATTCATGTAAATGAGGGCTAGAGCTGCCATGGTGAGTGAGCATATCCTCTTTGCTGAAAGGAAATGAAAAGGCTTTTTTTTTTATGCTATGCTGCTAATCAATTTAATTAATAAATGTTCCACACATTTCTCTGCAGCTACTCATACTTATTTAATCATATTAAGTAGTTTGCTTCAGCTTTTCATCCTCCTCATTCACTTTAAGAGGAGAGTAGCCTTGGGATTTGATATGGCAAAAATCTTCAGCATTAGTTATGCACACAGCTATTTGCAGCAGATATATCTGAACACATGCCCAATCTTAAATCAAAATAACATAATGTACAGTATATGTATCCTGGACTATTGCAGTGTTCCTTCTCCAGGCTTCAGGCTCTGCTATCTGATAATTAAGGGAAACTCCCCTAAAAATCAGTGAAAGTGTTGCGATTGGATGTAATTGGATTTCAGGTAAGTCCTAAATAAATTAATGGAAACTATCTGTGCTAACACATTTCATGGCACTCAGATGCTAAATTTGTCAGATAATTTGATGCAAACAATTTCCTCAGTAAGACATCCTACTGTAGTCACATCCCTGGCAGACTGCAGTACTGGGTGAACAAGTAGTTCTTCTCATTCATTCTAATTCTACAGACATCTATCTTATCATGGGACATTTCAGTAACTCTTGAGAATTTTTGAACATTAAATAAAGCTGGAGATTTTCACTACTTAAAAAATAAAGGTAACCAAAAGAAAAAAACTTATCCTTGGATGTTAATAATAGCAATCAGCAGCTTCCACGAGGAAGAAATCCTCTGAACAATTTACTATTCCCATCCTAAATAAGCTAAAGCTCCCATAGTTATCATTAATAACAAACTGCACAGGATATTTTCAGCTTGATACATCAGATTCTTATCTTTAAATTATTCTTAAATAACCACATATATCAAGATAAAATAACCTGATCACATTTAATTTCCCACTAGGATATCTCTGAAACCTTTTTTTGTTCCCTGTCCCCCACCCTGCAACTTGTGTTAGAAGTATCAAAATCACCTTTTTATTCCAGAGAAATGCACATAAACATTAAATTTCCTCATTTGTGTATAATAAAGGTAGCACATATGCTTGAAGTTTAGTGTCTTAATAAGTTCTGTGCTGCTGATTGTCCCCCACATTGAGCTTTAAAACTCCTTTGCTAATGTGACCATTAAAAAGCAATGGTTTTATTACTATGCAAAGAAACATAAAGAATATTTCTACTGTGAAAACAGAAATTGACTGTGCTCTCCTAAAGCTCTCCCTGAAGACTGATAGTTGTTAGTCACCTCACGTTCTTGTAAAGTCGGTTAAATTAGAAAGACTTTGTAGGAAATTTAACAGAAATGTTATTTAGCCTCTTCAGGAGACAGAAAAAGAGAAGGGTTGTGATATCTTCTATTTCCTTATCAACCCTTCCCTAGTTTACAGGGCTAGGATTAGCATGAAGCATTGAGCAGGAGTCCCTGACGTCCCTGCTGGCCTTTGCAGCAAGACACATGAAGACTAGAAAAGGAGAGAAAAAAAGCAAGCAGCAAGGGAATCTCAGTCTAACTTCTGTAGAGGAAACAGTGGAAAAAATAACCTAATAATCTATGTTGGAAGGTGACAAAGAGATATATATCATGACCAGATCTATTAAACTAGCCAATTTCCAAATACGACACAAGATTTTTTAAGCACAGAAAGCTGCCACATATGTCCCCTTCTGGTGATGGTGGGCAAGAATCACAGACTTTAAGTGCAGCAAGAAAGATCCAGGCAGACACCACATAAAAAGAAATTTCTGATGGCATAGATAGGGCCACTGCAAAAGATTACCTACGAGGGTTACAGCCTTAGGAACTTAGACACCTATAAGAAATTTGTCCTTCTAGGGGCAGGATGGAGCAAGCACATTTGGGGGTTGCTTTACACAGTGTATCCCAGTTTACCCTGTTCTCAAAGAAGAGAGTTAAATGTTGGACTTCTAAAAAAAATGGGATCATATTCATTTTTAAGATTAAGTTGGCTTTGAATGGAATGATTTTAAAACATATTTGGGTTCCAAGCAGTATTATTTTGCAACCAGGTATGTCAAAGAATACAAAATTACAGCCATCACAGCCAGAAACAAAAGGATACATTTAACTACTGATATGTTTGTCTTGACAAGCATTTTGAGCAACCTTGATGCCTTATCTACCCATACTTCAGGCAGAGGGAGCTGACTTCTTCCTTGGATGGCTCAGCCATTGGACAGCAAGCAGCATATTATTCATTATTATTATTGCCATCGTAACCTGGCACCACTACTGCTTCTGTGAGTACAGGCTAAGCAGCTAAATGTCAAAGAATTGCTGAATGATGCAGTTCAGGAAAAGGGCCAGTGGGGCGGTGGGTAGAAATGTAGAACAAAAACCTGAAAAAAGCAGTAGTATTACAGCTAGGTTGTGCAGATCTTCATAGTTCTAATGTGCAGTCAGAAAAAAAAAAACTCCACAATTCATTAAATTTGGCCTCCCACCTAAGACACTACCTAATAATTTTAAGTACTGAACCCAAAATTTGAATCGGATTGTATTTAGAAAGTCACAGAATGACAAAATGTGAGATGTTGGAAGGGACCCCTAGGGATCATCTAGTGCAACCGCCTTGCCAAAGCAGGTTCACCTAGAGTGGGTTGCACAGGGAAGCTTCCAGGTTGTTTTTGAGAGTCGCCAGAGAAGGAAACTGCACAACTTCTCTGGGTAGCCTGTTCCAGTGCTCCATCACCCTCACAGCAAAGAATTTTTTCCCAATGTTTAGGTGGAACTTCCTGTGTTCCAGCTAATGCCCATTGCCCTTGACACCTGCCCTTCAGATATTTATAAGCACTGATAAGATCCCCTCTCAGTCTTCTCCTGGCAAAACAGACCCAGGTCTCTCAGCCTTTCCTCAAAGAGATGCTTCAGTCCTCTCATCATGTTTGTAGCCCTTTGTTGGACTCCTTTCAGTACTTCCCCATCTCTCTTGAACTGAGGAGCCCAGAATTGGACACAGAAGCCCAGATGCTGCTTTACTAGGGCAGAGTAGAGAGGAAGGAGAGCTGCCCTTGACCTGCTGGCCACACTCTTCTTAAGGCACCCCAGAAGACCACTGGCCTTCTTGGCTACAACAGCACACAGTTAACTTGTTCATCAGGACTCCCAGGTCCTTCTCTGCAGTGCTGCTTTCACCAGCCTAATCCCTATCCTGTACTGGTGCATGGGGTTATTCCTCCCCAGCTGCAGGACTCTACACTTGCCCTTGTTGAACTTCATTAGGTTCCCCTCTGCCCAACTGTTCAGCCTATCCAGGTCTCACTGAATGGGGGCACAGCCCTCTGGTGCGACAGCCACTCCTCCCAGTTTTGTATCACCAGCAGACTTGCTGAGGGTACACTCCATCCATTATTCTAGGTCATCGATGAGTATGTTGAACAAGACTGGACCCAGTGCTGACCCCTGGGGAACACTGCTAGCTACAGGCCACCAACTAGACTCTGCATTGTTGATCACAACCCTTTGAGCTCTGTTTTTCAGCCAGTTCTCAATCACACTGCCCAGAATTCCTGAGCTTACCTATTGTGATCAGTGCCACTGATCACAACCCTTCAAGCCCTGTTGTTCACCAGTTCTTAATTCACCTCACTGGCCACGGAACACTGCTAGCTACAGGCCACCAACTAGACTCTGCATTGTTGATCACAACCCTTTGAGCTCTGTTTTTCAGCCAGTTCTCAATCACACTGCCCAGAATTCCTGAGCTTACCTATTGTGATCAGTGCCACTGATCACAACCCTTCAAGCCCTGTTGTTCACCAGTTCTTAATTCACCTCACTGGCCACGCATCTAGCCCACACTTCCTGAGCTTACCTATGAGGCTGTTATGGGAGACAGTGTCAAAAGCCTTGCTGAAGTCAAGGTAGACAACACCCGCTACTTTCTCTTCACCTACCCAGCTAGTGACACCATCATACAAGGCTATCCGGTTACTTAAGCATGATTTCCCCTTGCTGAATCCATCCTGGCTATTCCTGATAACTTTCTTTTCCTCCATGTGCTTGGAGATGACCTCCAGAATGAGCTTCACCACCACCTTTACAAGGATGGAGCTGAGGCTGACTGGTATGTAATTTCCTGGGCCCTCCTTCTTGCCCTTTTTGAAGACTGGAGTGACATTTGCTCTCCTCTAGTCCTCAGGCACCTCTCCTGTTCTCCGCGATCTTTCAAAAATGATGGGGACTGGCACAGCAAAATCAGCCAGCTCCTGCAGCACTCGTGGGTGCATCCCATTGGGGCTCATGGATTTGTGTGTGTCCAGCCTGCCTAAATGATGTCTTGGGTTATCTTCATCAACCAAGGGAGAGTCTTCCTTCCTCCAGACTCTCTCTTTTACCTCCAGGGACTGGGACTCTTGAGGGACAGTCTTATCAGTAAAGAGTAAGGCACAGAAGACATTCAATAACTCCACCTTCTTGGTATCCTCCATCACTTGGACACCTATCTCATTTAGCATCAAGTCTACATTTTCCCTAGTCTTCCTTTTCCTACTGATGGACCTGAAGAAGCCCTTTTGTTGTCTTTTACATTATTTGCCAGATTTAATTCCAAGAGGACCTTATTATTTCTTGTTGCACCCCTACATAGTCTGTCAGCATTCCTATATTCCTCCCAAGAGGCCAGTCCCTTTTTCTACATACTGTATGCTTCCTTCTTCCATCTGAGTATTTCCAGAAGCTCCTTGCTCATCCATGCAGGTCTCTTGCCTCCTCTGCCTGATTTTTCACTCACAGGAATGCGTCAATCTTGAGTCTGGAGGAACTGGTGCTTGAATATCAACCAGCTCTCTTGGATCCCCCTACCTTCCAAAGTCCTAAACCATGGGATTCTTCCCCAGTAGGTCTTTCAAGAGGTCAAAATTAGCTTTCCTGAAGTCCAGGGCTGCAATCCTACTTATCACCCTGCTTCTTCCTCATGTGATCCTGCACTCCACTATCTCATTGTCATAACAGCCAAGGCTGCCCCAACCTCCATGTCCCCAGCCAGACCTTGTTTGTTTGTTAGCACCAGGCTCAGCAGCATATTTTTTTTTCCACCACCTGTGTCAGAAAGTTACCATCAATGCTCTGCAGGAACCTCCTGCATTCTGTGTGTCTAGCTGTGTACCCTTTCCAGCAAACATCAGGTTGACTGCAGTCCCCCATGAGCACCAGGACAGGCAACAGCCTTCTGTTATACAAAAAATTCCACATAAAATCATAGAAAAGTCAGTTTGAAAGGCTCGCTCATCCAGTTGTAGTTTTCGTATCTCTAGTTAAAGACATGGTCTCTCTTTCTATCTAAAACACAAAGATGGACGTTGAGCCATTGAACTTGGAAACTGAGGTCTGATATAGCATTGCAACAGACACAGCAGCAACATACCAATTCAGTAACAACTGTAACAAAGTTCAAAAAATGGCTTCTTTCCATAACAGAACAACACAGTGCCTCCTTCTTAAATTCTTAATTACCACGGTTCAGTTCGTTACTACATCTGTCCTCTGCATCTACCAACAACAAGTGAAGAAAAGCTTGACGGCTGTTTTAATTACATTAAAAGAATCCTGATATTTTCTTCAGCAACTTACTTGGCACTGCTAAAAACACTTTGTCAGACTGTTTCATGTCATCATATTATTTGGGGGATGGAAGATATTTTCAATGAAATGATTTTATTTCATGCTTTATTACAGGCTTTGACATATATTTCCAGAGAGCCCCAAGGGCATTTCTTTTTACACTGTAGCATAGTCTTGTTAGCAATTCAGGTGGAATAAAACCACTCAACTTCACTTTATGGTCTTCTGCCCTGAATTTTTCACATGGCACCCTTTCAACCATAAGGAACACTACTGCAGGACAATATTAAAATCTCATGCTATTAAGATAGGGTTCCACTAACACTTTAAGCAGCATTGCATTTGCAGTCTCTTGCTTGTTTGACTTCTGTATTTCATAGTATTTACAAATATTTTTAAAACAACAGTGTCTGTTTAGAACAGCCTTAATTTTTTTCTGTTCTATTATATACACCAAAAATGCAACCTTTTTTTTTTTTAATTTCTCTGGAAACAAGACAATAAAGCATCTCTCATGCAATCACAAATTAGGAAACTTGCCTTTACTTTCTCATAACAAGTTTATCACAGTGTTTCATATATTATCAGCTCGTGCAAAGGCCAGTAGGAATTGAGGCCACTTCCTACCTGCTGTTAAGTATTCAGATCTGGAAAGACTGTGAGCCTCATGAGAAGCAGAGAACATTTATGATCCAAGTCCTACATGCAGGAAAAGTGGACAACCCGGGATGACTTCCCTAGTATCTCACCTTCATCACTGTAGCCCATTGGCCATGTGTCACAAAAGGCAGCAAAATGGCATTTTTTCTAAATGAAAATATATTTTTCCTGTATTTTCTAAGATGAAGGTGATAACACTAATGAAATAGCTGGTTTTAGGGAAAGCACCACAAAATAGTGTTGATGTGCAAGAAGATAAAGAACTGTATCCCTTGCAGGATCTTTATACAGACAGGTATTTTTGTACCTTAGCTGCTGCGTCAATACTGAAAATTTAATAGAACCTTTTTTTACATAACATTTTTATATAACTCGTTTTTGAGAAGCACTTGGTGGTTACATACCTAGAAAGAAAAGCCATGCTTTCCTAAAATGGTCTGTTTTAAAAGAAGAAATTTGGCATTCATGTGGATTTCTCCAACATGGAAGTCAAAACTATTTTTCTCTATAAATGAAATTACTAGATTACAGATTTCTCCTTCAAAATGGCACTGATGTGTCTGTTTCTTTTACATGTGGGCTATCCCATGCAAACATGACTTCTACTACTAGGCTCCTCAGTTTGATCTCTCCCTTTTTTCTTAATTGGGATAATATTTCTTGTTGTGGAAACTGATTTGCTGCTACATCATTTCCAAGTCAGTGGTCACCAATCTGAGTCATATTCATGGAAAAGATTCAGTCAACAAGGCAAACTGCTAATAAGCTCTGATTCACCTTAAATCACATTAAAAATGTACACTGCACCAAAAGATTTACCACACAAAGTGACTACTTCTGTATATAAAAGAGGAAAAAGTAATTATCACCTTCCACATTTTGTTCCCTTTCAGAAGAAATGAACTGACATAATGTCAGAAACTCCTTACACATGGGCATGCCCAGTTGCCACATGAAAAGGATCAGCCCATCTCACCATTGTTGAGAAGCATGACTTCAAGAAATAAGTGGCTTTTGGAAATGTGCAACCCCCACAAGGCATATTATCAGTTCGTCAGCCACAGTGGTAAAATGTCTTTGCCACACTGCCATTATGTCGCTATTACACATGAAGTACTAGAGGTGCAGCTAAGAGCTGACCAGCAGTAACACAAGCACGTCTGTGCAAGGGTGCCACGAAACTACACTGCAACACCCACTGCTCCCCTGATTTGAGGTCTTAAATGCACTTCTTGATGATAAAGAAGGAGACTACAAAAACAGAGCAATGCCCTAGCCAGGTGTCTTTCCTGCCATCCTTATTTGATGGAACTGATGTCATAGCAGAGAACACTCAACAGAAAGCAGAATCTTCCTCTTCGCTGATAACTCGGCTTTTGGTCTTCTAAAGACAAATAATGCATTCTGGAAAATCTGTGGATTAAGAGTCAAAAACTTGTTACATCTCTTACAACTGTAAAAAATATAACTATAACCTTTCCAGCTTGAAGACAGAAGTTTATCAAATTGTTTCATTCTGAACAGAACTTACATGCACTCTTAGAACTCATTTATCGTACACAACATCCAGCCATACCAAGAGGTGTACTAGCAAATTTAGAGAAAAATTGTTACTTTGACTGGTATTTTCTACATGCCTGTGTTTTAAGCAGTCTGATCCTAAGGGCTGAACTGTCATTACTTCCCAGAACGCAAAATCCTCCTGAAGGAAGCACAGTGGTGGCTCAGTCATTATTACAGTTTCAGTTAGTAAGCAGCTGAGTGCAGGCACACGTAAATTACTACCCTCATTATACTGTTCGTAATGTGCATACTACTTTCAAAACCATTTAGTGAGCCTCCTCAGTAATTGATAACTAATGATAACAGTATGCATAACAATTTGTTCCAAGCATCTCGGTTTTTCAGCTGAGACTTAGCAAACCTGTCCCCTTATTTTGCTGCAATTTGAAAGGTGGATATGGTAAATTAAAATAATAATTAGAAATGGTTCTTAACTATTAAGCAGTGATAAAACAGAAAACCCTAATCCCAACTGGACATCAAAAGAATAGCTAAAAGAAAAAGTCTACATACTTTTGACTGCTTTTGTGTCCAGATTTCTGCTAGTTTTCTCATTGATAATGAATGAAATTGTATAAAAAGCTTACATTTCTGTTTCTGAAGAAAACAGAACAGAAAGTTAGGTTAGGTACAACCTAACATTACTACTTCATTATTACAGCACACAAATCCACTTACAAATAATTTAAAAAAATTATCAAAAGTATCTATTCATTCTCCTTCCTTTCCTCTGGCCCTTCCAGAGTTTCTACCTTCCAAACCTACTTATTGACACACAATTCAAATTCATTATAAAAAAATTAAAAGTAAAAATCCAGACTGGATAATTTTTTGCTTTCCAAATGTTTAGTACGGTACTTCTACACACGCATGTCTCTAAATCTGTGGTGTTAAGCTTACTGCACATTACAGACCTTTTATGTTTCACTCCTCTGTACTCTGATTTTAGGAAATTTTTTTTAGTGCATCACTCATTCCTTGGTTCCATGGCATGTATCGTATCCCTCCTTAGCAGAAGTGCAACTTCTGCAGTCTCTCCTAAGGCACAGGGTCCTCTAAGTGAAGTCTTCTGTATGATGTAATTCATTAATTTTTTAAGAGCATACAACACTGTTCTAAAATGTCTGTTTTCTCTAAATCCTGCCATTTAGATTTTGACTTCTTTCTTGGGA
>NW_008619772.1:1401-3767 GCF_000691845.1 Merops nubicus | reverse complement strand
TCCGATGTACGTAGACTCAGAAACTCTTTCACCACAAAACAAACACAAATGTGACTACCAGAGCTTCCTGCAACTGGAACTATAGCTCTTATATATACAATGTACATGCAATGACTGCTTGCCACTAATATTAACCCTTCCTGAAGAGAAGTAAACAAGCATCAAGGTAACAAGACCTTGGCCAAACACACACAGAAACAAGCTTCAGAACTCAGGTTAAGAAACAGAAACTGGACAAATCACTGCTGGAAAGTCACCTCTGGAAACTAGCCTGATCATCTCAGAAGAATGATGGTTCCCCTCTCTGCACAAAGCCATGCTCTGCACATGTGCCAAGGCATTTCTTAATCCACTTGCTTCTGAAGGGAAGTGCTTTAGCATGTGTTTAAGCGTACTGAAACCAATTTAACACAAGTTGTCAGGATGGAATGCACTACAGGAAATATTTATTAGGGGTAAAAACGGAGCAATGAAGGATGAGCTGATGACATAAGTCATAAAAATGTTCTCCAATATTTTTTTCCAATCTATACTTCAAATACAGCTCCTAGTACTTTGTATGCCTGTTAGAAAACGAAAAATTGAGAAAACAGGATTATGAAACCATACCTAAACATAAGGGTATTTGTGAAGTAGGTTAGAACAGGAACACACGCCTGGAAGAAAAGCACAGGGAGCAAAGCTGGACAGGCTCTGCAAATGATCCTAGTTTATCTAAATTTAATGAGGCCACTGTGGCCAGAGCCATATCAAAGGCCAGTTCAGGCAACTGAAGCACTGGACAGCATTTCAAGAGAATGGAATAAGAGCATAGCCTACCTGCTGATTGATACCTTTTATTATTTATTTAAAATCAGTCATTTCAAGACAATCCCATAGATTTGTTTTAAGTAATACAAAGTGAGAGGCCTCCATGCAAGTTCTAGATTCCAGTGCTCACTTAGATCTACCAGTGTGAAAGCACCAGTGCTACACTTGAAATTACATCCACAGATTAAGAAGTTTAACCTTCTCTCTGGGAAAACATGGAATTAATCAAAAAGTTTGTGCTGCTTACTACCAAGGTCCAGGTAATGCCACAGTGATTTTTTTTTTTTTCCCTGTGTAAAATGCCTAATCTCTGCTATATCTCATTCTTAGTTCAGGCAAAGGTGTGTGCTTGAAGTTAATTATGTCATTTAGTCATTTTGTTCTGGTAGACTAAAACAAAGCATGGAAATTAAAAAGACATGACAACATTTTATGTTTTCTTAATAAATTTACAATGTACATTAAAAAAAAGAGTTTAGCAATAATAGACAAAGTAAGAAAGGCTAACAATGTATCACTGCGTATCAGCTTTTCCAGAGTTTATTCTGTTATTGAGGGCATTCTCTGCAGAGAAAGGATGTATAAAAAATGGGTCTGCTGGATGTCTACTGAGAGACAATGTTGCATTAGCCCTGAAGACCACTTGATCCATTTGGAAACTTGGGCAATTACAAAGTCAGCTTAGATTACTGCACTTGCCTTTCCAATTTGTCGATTTAGAGGAGCACCTTTCATTTAGAAGAAATAAGGGTTTCTTCTTTACTTTTTGGAGAAAGACACAAAAGAGAAAAGAATACAGCCTCCCTTCTGATGAGTGAACTTGGAGCCATGGGAATTTTCCCATGGCTGAGAAAAACCAGGAAAATATTTATACTGTTCATGTGGTAATTTAATGATGCTGTTATCTTTTCACCCTTTCCTTAGTAGCCATCTCTTCCTGACAGGGGAATTCCTTCAGGTTGATTATTCTGTCTTGGGGAATTAGGACAATGGGGCCCTGCTCTTATGTTAATCACTTGCTTTGAACATGCTAAATAACAAAAGACAAAGATAAGTATGTATTAGAAGCAAAATTTAAAGCTGATTGGGAGCCCTGAAGATGCTGATATATGCACTTCCTCCTCCAATCAACGAGCTCTGCTGATCAGCTCAGGAAGGTGCCAGAGCCCCACCTCTTTTGCTGTGGTTTCTTCCACCCCTCACACAACCCTCCGTGCAGAGGTTGCTTATATCTGGTTATTTGCCCGGCTCTTGTTAACTCCGCAGGGTCCACTCCCTCACTGGCCAGAAAAGGTTATAGCTGTAGCTTTGGAAAATCGTTTTTAGTCAGTTCTTTTAATAATTAATCGCTACACTCACCCTTAAACGTGCAATGAAGAGCAGCCATACACAGGGGGCAACATTTGTCTGCCAAAAAAAAAAAAAAAAAATTGTACTCTTCCCTCCCCCCCCCCCTTATTGAGTGATAATAAAATTTTCCACATCTGAGTTCTCACACCTCAGGAAAAGTATCTTTCCTAAACGTATCTGACTGTAGACTATGGATATTCTAATGT
>NW_008619772.1:0-1370 GCF_000691845.1 Merops nubicus | reverse complement strand
GTTGTGGGGGGGGTGGAAGCCTTTGCAAGAGAATGACAACCACTGTCTGATTTGTTTTGCATTTAGTTATATTTTGATTTTTCAGCAATCTAAGTTTTATCTTTCTTCTGGTTTTGGAGCTGCTAACAATGTTTCTCCCAGCAACCATACATCAGGTTTGGAAATAGAAATATTTTTCTAAAATAGCCTCCTGCTGTCAGGATGTGACAAATACCTGTTATGATACAGAGTATGGTCCCTTGTGCATCGCATATATGATAACTATACATGCAGTGTATGTTTGCTAAGTGCACTATCACACACTACACTGCTGTTCAAATATTTTGCCTTAGTAAGGACTGACCTAATTTCAAAGCCACCCACACAGTATCAAATGGTTCTATCAAACCTTACCTTCTAATACACTGCTAGAGTAGCCATGTTTTACCTGGCTGCATATTAATTCCAAATCTGAACTATCAAGTACCAAGATGAACTGAAATAATTAGTGTTACAAATCCAAGATTTTCTAAAACATATTAACAGGTGCAGAAGCCTAAAGGTACCTGAACATACTGTTTAAATTTGCATTGCATAATTCCTTTAATTAAGAAGTTCCAAGAACAAAGATGACTTTTCAGCTTAATGTAACCTTTTCTCATCAAAAAGTTAATTCAAGATATTGTCCTCCAGTTACAAATGACTTTAAAACAGCTTCAGTGGGACATGCAGTAGTAGTGGTACTCTGCATACCGAGATTAAGAGCCCTCCACTGTCTATCATCTCAAACAGTTTTTTTTTTTTTTTTTTGCAAACAATCCATCATTATCTCTTAGGAAAGCACATTTAAAAAGACCTTCAAAAGCACCTGCAAAACTGTGCCACTTAGTTTAAACAAACCAAAAATCATCGCCAGAAAGTTTCACTGATGCTGTCTGCACTGCCAGTCGTTAACTGAGTCAGTTCCTACGTACAGCTTTCAAGACACCACGGTAATTTTTGGCTCCTCGCGTACTGTTCCACTATCAAGGTGGTCTGTTGGTCTGAGGAGTGCTGGATTTCGGCGTATTTCCTAGGGACTGGACAACCCGAAGGAAGAGATCGCAGAGGACGGCTCACAAAGGAACACGCCTTAGCATCAGGCTCCGTCTTCATCCCTCGAAGTTGAGGGCTTGATCTCACGGCAAGGCAAGCAGAAGCAGAGATGATAGCCACCGCCCCTTGTTCCTTTTCTACCCCTCTCCCCGACCGCTCGCCGCAGCCCCACATGCCGCGCCGGGGTCCAGACACACGGTTTCGGCACCCTCAGGCACTCGCCAGAGGTTTTAAAGGCAGCGGGGAAGCTGATGCATAGCCAAGTTGGGACTATTTCTGAGACAACTTCGCAGCAA
>NW_008619771.1:0-16431 GCF_000691845.1 Merops nubicus | reverse complement strand
AGGAAAGGAAAGGAAAGGAAAAATAATGAGCTCTGCTAGTTCCTACTTCACTGCTTGTCTCAAGCTGCAGTGGATTTAAAGTGCCACCTCAAACAGCATGAGTGTTTGCAATGCTCTGTCTAAGCCGAAGCATGACGATGACAACATAACACCAACAAAAAATTTGACTGTGGAGTAACTGAGAGGGGAGGGAGCTTTTTGTAGGCATTTGTTTGTAGATAGTTTTATGATGATTCAACAGTTGATGTAGAATCTGGCAGGGTTGAACTGGGTGTCAGCCAGCCCAGTGTGGCTACTAAAACTCATCTGAAATTGATATTTTATACAAACTTCTTTAGGTGAGGAGAAGGGTGCTGCCTTTTTGGGCAGCATCCCTCCTGCCAGCCCAGCTCTGAGGGTTGGATCTGCTCCCTGAAGGCCCCTGCCACGAGCCAGTAGGGGTGGTTGGCAGGCTGGTGGTGAACCATGTCAGAGAACTGATCCAGGGGGAAAAGAGAAAAAAGGAGAGAGGGTTTTTTTCACCCTTTCCCAGGCTTGGTTTTTGGTAACCTTGGCCAGCTACTAAGCTGGAGACAGCCAGGGCCTCCCAGAAGCCCTCCAGCCAATCTCCAGCGACAGGACTCAGCACTTCCCTGCTGCCAAGGTAAATAGAAGCAGGGAGGAAAAACAACAGCAGTTAAACCCCAGAAGCCTGCAAGGGTTCTTCATCCACTTTGAAAAATGGTAGTGACAGGGGGCTTCATTTGGAGGGGCTCCTGGGTGGGTCCCCTCCAGCAGCCAGCCCCTCAGCAGACCCACACTGTCTGCTGAGTGGAATTCCTTCCCTGGCAGAAAATTTGCCCCAGCTCTGCCCAAATTCCCACCAGATTTCTGCCCTTCCAGATAATAGGGGAGAGTTCAGATAATTATTGCAGGTTGTTTGGGGTTTTTTTTATATGTTGTACAGAGCATGCTTGGTGAGTCCCTGGCACTGCTCTGTCACTGTGAAAGGAAAAGGGCTTCCTTATATTGGAAGAGATAAGAATGCTCCAGGCTACAAAAGATAACTGTGCTTTTTAATTGAAGCTTCCAGCCCTGACAGCAGTGCAGGGGGTCCCTCTGCTCCAAACAGGTTCAACCTGCATTGACTGATGGCTGTTATATCTGAACCCTCGTAGGTTGCTAGGGGGAAAGTGCCAGAATAAACATCTCTGCTTGCTACAGAGGCTCAGAAGACTGAGGTGCAGTTAGACAGAAATACCTGGTTTGAGAGCTGGCATGTTTGGAATTGGCCTGGAGTCTCACTCGATGCTGCTGGTGGTTTGTTAATAATTGCAGTTACAGTTTTCAGTGGCGTCGACCGCTGGGATGATACATTCAGGTCCTGAATCTGGAGGAGAAATCCTTGCAGGTTATAAAGAAGGCCACTCACTGTTCACCTTCCCTTTGCATTCAACTTTGACATTTCATGATTAAGGTAGAAATGATAAGATTTCTGTGCAGATCATTAGAAACCCTTGGTGGCAGAGAGAGAGTGAAATACGGATGCGTTTTGTAGAGCTAGTAGAAATGCAATTCAGGAAGACAAATGCACCTATTAAAACTTCATGTCTGAGATATATTTGACCAATATACACATGTTATTTGGAGCTGCAGTTTCTGGAAGTTACTTATAGCATTAAAATAGCAATAAATCCCTCCTAGTGAGTATTATTTAGCATCTGTGTTTCAGTTCGTTCCCTCAACGGGTGCCAAGAAGTGAAACAATGATTTAGAGGGCAGATGCCTTTCATCAGCTCTCCTTAATTGCTGCACAGGTTGCATTTCTGGCAGATCAGCAGGAGACCTTTGCAAAGAGCAGTCATAGTGATGAAAGATGCCACGGTGCTGGGCATGAGAAACAGCAGCAGGAACCTGGGTGGCAGTCACAAGCATAGGTCTGAACCCATCTGTTACAGCAGCAAGTTCTCAAGGTGCCAGCCCTGTCCCTGGCACAAGGAATTGGCTTTTACCCACCTGTGAGAAGCCAAAAGATGGGGAAGGCTTCAGAGCAGATGCTTGCTGCTAACGAGGCATGGGGCACAGGTCAGAGTGCTTCAGAACTAGACTGGCTGCCACCTTCCATCTCCTATAGCCTTCAAAATAATGGGTGGTGCTGTGTCAGTCCCTTTCTGGAGGCTGCCCCCTGAGTTTTAGCTACAGTTTGTCCCTGCAGGCACAGAGTCTGCTCTGCTCCATGATCTGCTCTGCAGCTGATGGGACCAGGGACCCTTTGCTGGCACCTCCACACCCACCATTCTCACCTGCTTGCAGCATTCAGCAAAGCTCCTGCCCTGCTCCTCTAAATCTCTCCTTGAGCAGCAGGGAGCCAACACAGGGGAGACCAAAGAGCCCAATTAAGGCTCAAGTAATTTGTTTTCCAGACCTCATCTTTCATCTTTAGATTTAGCAGGCACAAATCCTGTACAGAGCACTGGGGCCCAGTTTTGTTGCACTTGGGTTTCTTCGTGGTGAGTTTGGCTGACTTGGGTTTAGTCTGGACCTCTCAGATGGGCCCTCAGAGCAGTTTCCCCAGGGAAAATGGGAATGACTTTGTCACTGCAGGACTGTTGCTTTTCTCTTGCCTTTCCTTCCTTTCTCCAACCTGTCCTTTAGGGTAAGAAGCCAAGTGCCATGGCATAAAAATGCCCCAACTCAACTCAGCTCATTCAGCTCAGAAGAGGATTTCAGCCAAATCACAAGAGCATCACCCCTGGTTTTGGTATCAACGTAAACTGATGAGAAAGTAGGAAGATTAAAGATTAAATTGTCTCCTTCAGTCACCACACACCAGCCTGGGTGAGCAACAAGTGTGGGTGGTAGAGGCTGTGCCCACCACCTTCAGCCTCTTCACACAGACACACACACACTTGTTAAGTATCCTCAACCCAGCAGAGAGGCACCTATAAAAGATGGAATTATTGGCCATGAGTCACTTATTCATTACTTTTAAGAGAAGACAGTGTCCTTGGAAATTGCTGAGGGATGCAAGTCACCTTCTTAAAACCCTTCATGGCTCTTGGCACAACGCAGGCTGAAAAGGTGAAATGAGGAGCAGCACTTGTTGAAGACACACCAAAGCAGTTTCCCAACAGTGTGACTGTTGGATGGGTGGTGGTGGACCTGTCAGACAGCACTGGATTTTTGGTGAGCCTACAAGGAGGACACTTGAAGCACAAAGGTTGTTTCTGGTGCACAGCAAACATCAGTGTGTCTGAGGAAGACAGCAAGGAAAAGCTGCTGCATTTTTCTGGGTGACAAAACAATGATGTTATACAAAAATCACACAGTTTTACCATATTTTCATAACTTGATGCTATCCCTGATCTTCGGGAAGCTGAGAACTTGCAGTTTACCCATGAGAAAAGGATTCAGGTTTCCATGTTTATACAAATTAACATCCTTCCTTGGATGCTGCCCTAAAAGGCATTACCTCCTGCTCTGAAGTTTTCTCCCAGTGAGCAGCAGGGCATCTGCCCAGGCAGAGCTGTGCTGCAGGATGTGGACCCCTCTGAGGACTCCAGAGAGGTCACACTGCCATGGGAAGGAGCCACAACCTGGACTGTAACCCTGTGTGGACATACCTGGCAGCTGCCCCCTACAAACCTATGAGCTCAGGCTTGGGTCATGTGTTTTCCTTGATGGATCATCCTAAAAACTCACCAAGGGATCCTGAGGGAACCTGACACCTGTAATCAGCTGGAGGAGCAGATATTGTGGCTCAGCAGGGGAGGGCAGGATATCTTTCCCCCCCACATTTTTCTCCTCTGCCTGGTCACAGCAGGTTGTTTGGCAGTTGTTTAAACTGGCTGGAGAGTAATTGTTATTCTTTTGAATAAACCCAAGTTGAAATGAAAGAAAACTGTGTGATCTTAAGGCTGTGGAGTAGAAAAGAGGAGAAGAGGGAAGGGCTGTGTAAAATCACACGCTCTGTCTGACAAAGTCCCAGGGATTTAACCTCTTACATCCCTGTTAGGCTGGTGCTGGGGACAGTGAGTCTGGTTTAAGCCTCTGTCATCACAGAGAGCCTGGAGCAACCACTGCCCAGCTGATGCTTACGTGGGTCACCTCCTGCTCAGTGGGGTGGCAGCTATTGCCTTGTTCTTCCTCACTTCTCCCCATGCCTGGTCTCCCTATCCCCCTTTATTCATGGCTATCTGGAAGCAACAGAGCATTGCCACAGAGCTGGGCACCTCCACCCCAAACTGTTCCAGTGCTGTCTGTCCCCTCCAGCACCCAGGGGAGGAGGGCCAACCCTCTGGATTGCCCAGTTTGGGGGCCAGCATGGTGGCCTGGGTGGTGTTGTGCTGGCTGTGAGGTGCCACGTGCCTGTCCCCAGAGGTGTTGTGCTGACACCTGACAGCTCCTGCTTCAGCAATGCCACCTCACAATGCTCCTTTCAGCTGAGGAAGAGAAACCTCTTCGAGCCTGGATAAGCTGACATCAATCATTCAGTACTGGAGTGTTTGGTTTAATGGCTATTTGCTATTTTACTTTACATAGCTAAAAATAGCCAGCTAGGAAGTTGTTTGTATCTCTTTTTGCATCCTAATTGCAGGAACACAGCACTTTGGCACTGATGGATTTGTGATTTAGACTGGTAGTTAATTCTTCCTCAATATTAACATTCCAAGAAGCAAAATGCATATCAAGGCAAAAAGCAAAAATGAAGAATATTTACCCTATCATTTGCCATGCTAGTCTTCACACAGCCATCACCACCCTTATTATTATGCATATTATGATTAATCATTACCTGCACAATGTCCATCTTCAAAAAAGCCCTGAGCTTATTTCTCAACCTTCCCTTCCACAACTGGTATCTCCTGGGGAGGGAATAGATGTGAAATTCTGTTACAGATGATGCATAGAAATTTCAGAAAATATGGAAATGAACTTCAAATTCACAGGGGATAAAGATGAGAAAATGAGAGGTGGGCAAATGAATATGCAGTGAAGATAAGACACTTTTGTTAGTATTTCATTGGGCCTTTCCCTTCCTTGATGGAGTAAAACTTAAGACATCCTTGTTAGTGTGTCTGCATGCTTCAGAAAACAAAAACTTCAAAACATGGCTAATTTGGTTCTTACATTTTCTTCTCTTGCTCTCTATTTAGGATTTTCATTTGCCCCTATTAACTGCAAAAAGCCTCAGCATGGCAAGGCTGGGTTAGCACAGGGCCTGCTCCAGAAGAGAATTGAGTGGCTGTGACTAGCTCAGCTCAGAGCTCCCAAGGCCAGCTCTGGAGTTGGGAACCTCAAAACCCTGCCCAAGCTGCTGCTGAAGCTTGGAGAAAGCTCAGACCTGGGGACACGACACCAGTCACACTTGGAAAGCAGAAGCAGCAAGAGCCAGAGACCTGCAGCTCAGCTGAGCCCATGCTGGAGGACCAGGTGCAGGGGGTCTCTTCCAGTATCTTAGGGGGGCCTACAAGAAAGCTGGGGAGGGACTTTTTAGGCTATGGGGTAGTGACAGGACTGGGGGGAATGGGGCAAAGCTGGAAGTGGGGAGATTCAGGCTGGATGTGAGGAAGAAGTTCTTCCCCAGTAGAGTGGGGAGAGCCTGGGATGGGTTGCCCAGGGAGGGGGTTGAGGCCCCATCCCTGGGGGTCTTTAAGGCCAGGCTGGAGGAGGCTCTGGGCAGCCTGATCTAGTGGGAGGTGTCCCTGCTCATGGCAGGGGGGTTGGAACTGGGGGATCCTTGGGGTCCCTTCCAGCCCTGACAGATTCTGATTCTGTTTTAGCAGAGGACTTTAAGCCCTAATGGCTCAATGGTTGGACTTGATGATCTTGGAGGTCCCTTCCAACCTAAAGGATTCTATGATTCTAAATTTTTGATAAGGGGCACAATCCCAAGCATAGCCCCAGGCCTGCACTTGCTAAAGATCTCCCTGCTCATTGGAGGGGAAGCTCCTCCAAGAAACCCTCTCCCTCCCCACCTGCAGTGGGCACAGCCTTCTCTTTCTCCCAGACATGGGGGAGAAGGTTAGTCTGAAAAAACTCTCATTGGAGTTCAAAACAGTTAATCAGAGACATTGCATAGCCATAAGAGACCTCCCAAAAGGTAAATCTATGAACATAGCCCAGAAGTAGAGATTTGTGTTTGTTATTGTATAGCATCAATAGACATTTAATAATAAATGTTCTACGTGTATATATAGATTTATATAATCCATATAATTTTTGTTTGTATAGGCATATTATATATGAAATATATATTTTCTCATGTTACATATTCTATTTTGTGTACCTAGTGCTGTGCTTTCCTTTCAGTTGTGGGTGGAGAGGCTTTGATGCTGTCAAGAGTGCATCTTTGAAGCACAGTGGGCAGAGAGACAAAACACAACCCAGTTCCTATCATTTTTTTCCACCCTGAGGGATGCTCCAAATTCCTCCTGAAAACGTCACGTTGAGGTTTTGGCAGGAGAGATGCAGAGGTTTTGTGGAAGACAAGGGGGCCAGCTTCCTGCAGGAGGGAGAGAGGTGAGTGATGGCATGTCTGTGTCCCTGTGGTGGGGTGGCCCCAGGCACTGGATGTGCTCAGCCCATGCTTGGGGGCACAGACATTTCTGGAAGAGGAGAGAGGGCAAGGGAAGGTGCCAAGTGAGATTTAAGCATGCTGGAGCTTGGGCAAGGATGGGATTCGTGGTGCTGCAACCCACACTGGAGGTGTGGAGGGCAGAGGTGCCACTGAGAAGGTGGCCAGGCACTGTTTGGGGCTGCTTGGAGATGACTCCTGGACATTTGGCAAGGTGGATTTCTCCTCAGTCAGGTCAACGCTCCCAAAACATCAAAAAAATATTGATTTTGTTCTGAATCAGAGCAGAGGGAGAAAAAAAAAAATTAAAATGTGGAAATATTTGTGACAAGCCCCATCTTTTCACAAAAGAGAGGGGGAATCACCCCAAAGTGACTCCCTCCCTGTGGGTGGTGGTGCCTGTGCGAGGGGCAAGCTCTGCCCTCAGCTGCAGACCCTGTGTGGGAGCTGCCTGGGCACCAGGAACAGCCAGATCTGGAAACCATCTGGCTGGGGTGGAGGGAGAGAGCTGGTGGGTGCTGAGCCACGTGGAAGATTCCCACCCATCTCTCCCAAACTCACCCGTGGGGAACTGTTGAGGAGGGCTCTGCCAGGCTTGGAGGGAAAGGGCAATTCTCTCCCCTGCCAGATTTATGTCCATCCTCACGGCCAGACAAGCTTTTGATAGGGGAATCACAAATGTGGAGAGACTCTCTGCAGTTAGAGGAGAAGACATCTCTCTTTCAGCCAACAGGAGAAAAAAAAAGAGCTGAATGAAACTGCATTGTGAACGTGCTGCGGGTTAGTCACAGGGGAGGGTCATAAACAAGGCAGACTTGGTGGGGATAAAAAAAGCGTCGAGTCTGGTGAGATTATGAAACAATAGGTACTGATAGAGAGGCAGCCCCGGGCCAGCCGCAGAGCAGGAGCTTTGCTGAATGCCTGCGTTTGAATGAATCCTGATGATAATCACAGGCTACATGGCAATTCGTTTAAACAACGTGCCTCCTGCTTCCTCCCAGCCTGGCAGAGCGAGTCCCTACAGGGTTATGGCTTCATTTTGCAGAGAAAGCTCCTCTCGGTGCAGCAATGTTACAGAGTTAATTTTGAGTGTTTATTTACTCTGCCCTTCTTGGAGCCTTTTGCTGCCTGTAAAGGCATCTGCTGCTGTGGTTTTGCTTTTTGAACAGAGCTGTTGGCCTCCCAGCTCTGAAGCTGTTACAGGGAATTTCACGAGGAAGAATGGAAAGGGATGATTAGTGCCCCAAATGAGCCAGATTTCAGGAGGGAAGAGGAATTGGTGATCCAGCCTACAAGGCCAAGGTAAGAACTCTAGCACCACAACTCCTCTGAACTTTGTGAAGGGTTGAGGAGGGCTGCAGCTCAACTCTCTCAAGTGTCCTGCTCTCTTCCAGGCAAAAAAAAACTGGCATGAAGACAAAGCACACCCAGGAATACATCACTTGAGAATAACATGGAGTGCTTTCCCTGGGCATGCACACTGGAGAGGCTGGCATGCTTAAAAGAGGTTTATCAGAGAGTGACCACAATAAACATCATCATCATCATCGAATCCTAGAATCCTTTAGGTTGGAAGGGACCTCCAAGATCATCAAGTCCAACCATTGAGCCATTAGGGCTCTAAAGTCCTCTGCTAAAACAGATCAGAATCTGTCAGGGGTGGAAGGGACCACAAGGATCCCCCAGTTCCAACCCCTCTGCCATGAGCAGGGACACCTCCCCCTAGATCAGGCTGCCCAGAGCCTCCTCCAGCCTGGCCTTCAAGACCCCCAGGGATGGGGCCTCAACCCCCTCCCTGGGCAACCCATCCCAGGGTCTCACCACTCTCCTGGGGAAGAACTTAGACTCCTCACTGATCACATGCCATTTCATTGCTGGAGCAGAACTGCCCTGGAGCTGCCCCACCATCATCCTGGTGGGAGCAGAAGCAGAGGCAGCAGCACCTTTCTGGGCATCTGCAGCCAGACATCTTGGTGCTGCTGCTAGACTCAAGTCCTGGGTCTCCTCTCCTTGCTCCTGTTCAGCTACACCCCTGAGAGCCTTTCTCAAAGGGTCATTAAGCCATTATTGCTGCACATTTCTTGTCATGTCTTTACTAGACAAAAAGGAGCAGGGAGTTCAGTCCCAGCTGCTTTTGGGCACAGTAGTTTATAGGTGCAAATTAGCTCCTGCTCAGTTGTGTTTCCTCTCCTGTGGCCTTTGTTCCCATCTGACTACAAGTCTGTCCTCTCCTGCGGGCTGCTACATTAGCTCCTTTCATCTGCAGAGTCTTTAAACAGGTTTTTATGGAGCTCATCTCAAAAAGTGGCTGTGAAGGTCACCCTGTTCCAAAACAGCCTGTTCCCCAGAACACTTGATACTCAAACTTACCACTTAATTTGGATGTTTTACTTTCCACCCGAAGCTTGCTGATTAAAATGCTGCTACCACGCTGCAGGATGTTTATGAAGGGGTTACCATGAGTAGAAAAAATCATCAGAATATACTGGGGAAAAACAGGAATGCTTCTTGGCAATGAAAATAGTATTGCTAGTAGCTATTTTCCCAGGTCTTACAACCTATCTGAAAACAGACAAGATTGCTATTTGTTACCCACAATTAAAAAAAAAGAGAAGTTTTTCTTTCTTAAGGGCATTAGAAATGAGATTTCAGCAGTGTAGTATTCAAATGGCACCACAGGTCTATAAGCAACACCTTTTATGACTATTAAATATTATTTTTTAAAAAAATAGCTCCTTCCTAGCTCCAAGGCTGAAGCTGCTGCACAGAGCTGCATCCTCCCTTGTCCTGCTCAGCCCCAGTGTTGGCTGTACTGAAAAAATTCTCTGTATTAGTTCCAAGTTTTAACAAGCTTTTAGCTACAACCAATGGATGTCTTTAAAAGGATGCTGTTGCACCTGCATTTAAGTCCCTTTGTTTGTTTGTTTTCACTCCTGCATTTAAAAAACCAGTTATTTGTCAGAGGAGGAGAGGGAGTTTTGTGTGGCTTACCAGAGGGATGCATGCCCCCAACTCCTTTCCAAGATGAGAGAGGTGACCATGCAGCTCAGCTTCTTGGAACTGGGATTAGGATAGACTGGAAAGCAAAAGGCCTTCAATTGTAAGACCTTGCTCCCTCAAAATGCATTAGAAAAAGAATTGCTAAAAATAACCAAAGCTATCACTGCCATGGATTGACAGCCCAGAATTAGCCTGAAACACATGGCTCTGCAAAACAGCTCCCAGACTGTGCTGCTGCTCCTGACAGACACTCAGGCCCTGCTCAGACACAAAAGTTGATTCACTTTCATTCTCCTACTACTGCCTCTTTCTCTCCTTGCCAAGTGTAGAAGCAGATCCTCTAGGTCAATAAGTGTTAGTACTGTAACTGGATGTCCAGCAAAAAGGGGGAATTCCCTTATGCCAAAGTCCCTGTGTGTGCCACCCTACATTACCCCTCTGGAAGTGTTTCAGACACTGTATTTTTCTTCCCTTGCTCCCCTCAGAGCCAACATAAGTGCTGATCACACTTTTTCACCAGAGCTGAGCAGCTGAATCTCTTCCCTGATCTGGAGAGCTTGTGAGATTTTATGGAAGCCCAGTGCCAGCACGAGGAAGAGGATGAGCACAGACACTGGTATTGGGGACAACGTGGACTTTTGAGTGAATTATGCTGATATTTCTTGATTGCAGGGTCTTTGAAAAGAAATTACTGCACATGGGCCCTTGCCTGTTTTCCAGGAATGGGGATTGAAACAGCTATTCCCTATGGTACTATTAAATAACTTTTAAAGACTCCCTTGGGGATGGGCTGCATCTGGAAAGCTGCTGGGGTCCTAGCTGACCACTGCTGCTTTGGGGTGGAAGTGCTGTGGTGATGCCTCCTCTGTGGTGCCTGCACTATTGATTTATTTATACTTGGGCTCTGCACTCACAGCTTTTCACCAGCACAGAGGTAAAGAGGCTCTCCCACAGCTCACAGAGTTTCAAACCACCTGCCTCCAGGATTAATAACCAGGCTCCTTCTCTGGCTGAGGGGGTCACTCCACATCTCAGGCCTTGTGCTGAGACTTGTTGTGTGGTTTGCACTACCCAAATGTTGGCTCATTACAGGGCATTGAGGAAAGCATCATCATAGGCCTGCTGTCTGCTGTGGCCTTCCCTAGAAATCCACTTCTCACCACTGTGTTTATGACTCCTATCAGGCAGTGTGTTGCAGGCTGCACACTGGGCTGTACAGACTTTTGGCTTCATCCAATATGGGTGTTTTGTTTTTAAAAAATACTTTCTTCACAGAATTTGAGGGAGCATGGGGCAGGTACTGGTGGTTAAAAGGAGAGTCAGTACAATTCAGGATGCCCTGAGTCACCCTCAGGCATCACATCCCAGGTGAGAACCACCAATGCTCTGAGTGAAAGGTACAATGAGTGGACAAGTGTATTCCAGGGCCTGCCCAACTGACAGCCTGGGAGAAGGTTTTTGCATCATTTACATGCTGCCATCAATGTAAATAAGCCAATATTGGAGTGTGGTTTTATATGTGCAGGCAATTTAACAGTGCAGGCTAAGAGCAGCTCAAAAAATACCTATCACCACTAGTCCAGGGAGCAGCACACTGACACTCTGGGGGCCTTTCCCAAGTTTTCCAGCTTGGAAAAAGCAGCCTTGCTGCCAGTTGTTTGCTGCTGACTGGCTGGCATTGCCTCCTGGCACCATCCAGGTTGATTCTGCAATGAATGCTGCTTTGCAAAGCATCTCAGGCCATTTTCATGTTCATTTTTAGTGCCTTGGACGTCGTGCTGCTCAGGGCACTGCTTGCAGGACTTTGTACTTCACTGCAACACAGGTTTTGGTAACAGATTAGGAGAGAGCACAGATAAAGGTTGCTGATAAAAGGCACCTTTTTCAAATTCAGACCTACTGAAAATAAAAAACTTTGATAATGGTAATTAAAACACCAACAAAAGGCCTTGAGGAGACACACTGAACAGGAATTGTGCCTGAAATTATTGATTCCTGATTTATGTGGCTGCCTAAAGGCAGTCTTTGTGGGATCAGTGCTTCTCAACGCAGCCATGGCATGCCTGGACTTGTGTCAACATGTTTCTAGAGCAAGCTGTCCTTGTTTTAACCTGATATGACTGAGAAACAACTGTATGGCACAGGGAGGGGAAGCCCACAATGGGCAAGAGGCTAACTGGCTGGGAGGATTTTATTTTCAGCCTTCTTGCAGGCCAGCTTTGACTCATCCTGCTTGTTCTTCTCTAGATGCCATCTTGCTTGTTTTTCTACTCAGGCATCAGAACAGTGTCTTCTTTGTGTATGGTCAAAGCAGTTTTGCTGAGGGATCAGGACTTGTGCTTATTTCTCTCCTCAGAGGATAAGGAAACCAGGACCAAGAGGAGGCATTGAACTAGGTAAGGCCTTGAACTAACTAGAAGAACCTTAGATGTATTTCTGGAGCACATGGACCCAAAGAAGTGAAGTCTGGCTGCAGGCCAGCACAGCTCCCTGTGCAGACAACATCCTGCAGACCAAGAGAGGAACTGGGTAGGGATTGCTGCAGCACAACTTAGACTAGAGCAAAATAACTCAGGGCTGCAGGAGGAGTCCAAGTCACCAAACAGTTCAGCAGCCAGGCTACCACCAGCAGCTGCAGATCCTCCTACGTCAGTGCCACAGGGCTTGCAGTGGCATAAATCACACTGTGTTACATTCAGGGACAGGAAAACAAGGAAGGAAGAGAAACAAAGGGCAGAAACAGAGATGGCCCTAAAAGGGAACTTAGTTTCTTACAGAGCAATCCTGAAAGCAACAATAAGGTCCTAAACAATCCAGCACTGCTCAGCAGTTCCTCCTGCATCGGGTCAGAGTCCACCTCCCCCCACACCCACCCCTGGTGAGAGGCTGTGGGGGATCTGACCCTTTCCCCAGCCTGGATGTGACATCCCTGGCTCTTGGGATGAGGATGACAGGGAAATGAACAGAAATATGATTGTTCTCTGCAGAGGAGAACTAGCAGCAGTGGTGTTAGGCCCCCTGCATGACAGGACAGCTTGATGAGTGCTGGAGCAGCAGTGTGCTACCCTGCAAAGCACCTGCTGAGGACAGAGCAGTGAGAGTGGGTGTTTTTTTCAGCAGAATAACACCCTCCTGCATGCAGCTATGCAGCCACAAGCCACGTTTTTGGCAGTTTAACACTTACCAGCCCAGAAGTTCCCTCCCACTTGCATGTCAAGCTGGAGATATCAGCTCTTCCCTCTCCTCACCCACAGAGCTGGCTCGGTTCCCCTGATTCAGACTTGCTGTGTGACCTGGGACAGAATATTCAGGGCAGAGCTGCAGCAGAGGCCTGCTGGAGAGGAAGAGGTGTGTTTTCCCACCAGTTAGTCACCGACTCTTCCCTTCCCACCCTACTGAGACAGCTGCAGCAGCAAATGCAGAGGGTTTGGGGTTTGCACTCACTGTTTGGTCCAGCCCTGGCTCTCTTCCTCAGAGCCCCAACGTGCCAGTGCTGCTGAGATGCCTCCAGGCAGCTTGGTTTGCTTCCTTATCCCAGCCAGCATGTCTCTGCAAGTAAAAGCTCCAGCAATACATGGGGAAAAGGAAAAAGGCCATCTGTCACTAGTGCTCACTGAGGAAATCATTCAGGCAGCATTGCAGGGTTCTGCTGTGGGACGTGTCTCCCGCAGGGGTTTCGTGGACAGGATTATGTTGACCACCCCTTTTTAAGTAGAGACAGTTTCCTACAATGTGGGAATTGTCAGCCTGTGGCAAATAAATGGCTGGTGTAGCACTTGTTTTAATACCAATGGGAAAATGGGCCTTTGGAGCCAATGAAGAGAAGGAATTAGGGCAGATTCAGGCTGGATGTGAGGAAGAAGTTCTTCCCCAGGAGAGTGGGGAGACCCTGGGATGGGTTGCCCAGGGAGGGGGTTGAGGCCCCATCCCTGGGGGTCTTGAAGGCCAGGCTGGAGGAGGCTCTGGGCAGCCTGATCTAGTGGGAGGTGTCCCTGCTCATGGCAGAGGGGTTGGAACTGGGGGATCCTTGGGGTCCCTTCCAGCCCTGACAGATTCTGATCTGTTTTAGCAGAGGACTTTAGAGCCCTAATGGCTCAAGGGTTGGACTTGATGATCTTGGCGGTCCCTTCCAACCTAAAGGATTCTATGATTCTAAATGAGAAGGGAGGATATGGGCTCTAAGCAGCCCAGTCCTCTCCTACAGAAATTTCTGACAAAATACAGACTCTTAAGATAATTAAATGGCCCTCCCTTCACTGTAAAGTCTGAAGGTGTGTTCACACCCCCTACTCGAGGAGCTTAATTTAGGAGTTATAACTACTCCATTCAGATTAGTCACGAGTGATTCAGACTGCTCAGACTTGATGGCTCAGACAATGGAGTGATGGATTTGTGACAGGCATTAGGGTCCAAACAGTCTGAACCTGGTCCCAGCTGCCTCGTGCTCCCTAGATGTGTCCTCCTGCTGTCTCTCTGGCACAGGCAGCACCATCTCCACCCTACGTGCAGGAAAAGATGGCTTTGTGTGGAGCATGCCACCAGCTTGCATGGACCAAGCCACTTCCACCAGCTTATCTCAGCTGTGCCAGAGTTTACTTTGGCCAAGGGCTGCACTTTTTCCACACAAAATCCTCACTGAACTACTGCAATCATTATTCAGGATACTACTTTTTCACTTATGAAAAGGTCATAAGCCATCTTCTACTGAGCAGAGATATTTTAAGGGAAAAGGGAATGTAGGTTTCTCAACAATGGGGATTTTGACATGCACTGCTTGCCAATATAATGAGTGCATCCAAGAAATATGACTCAAGTCTTCATGTTTCTGGAAGCTAGGAACTGTCTTGTCTGCTAAACGTGCCAGAGTTTTCCATAGATGTGACTTGGCTTCTATTTTTGCTCTCCTTGTATTATCTTGAATTAGATTGCAGGCACAATGCAACCTAAATACATATACAAAAAGACCTAATCTTTTTTTTCTTGATATTTCTGGAATTAGGGGAGAATGGCCTTAGTTTTATTTATGCACTTCTCTTCACATTGAATTTCTGGCATTTTAGCAGCCGACTCCCTAGGAGAATGTTCTCTCAAACTCATTTAATCCCCAGCCCACCTCTCTTGACTGCAGCAAAGGAAATTCCAGTGTCTAAGCAACTATTCCTCTTCCTTGGAAGTGTCAGATGTTTAAAGCTCATGGGGAGACAAAGAGCTCTTCTGTTGACACATCTTGGCAGCCAGATCAGGTGGGCTTCCTCAGGTCCAACACAGGGCTAGAAAAGGGGCTAGGAAAAGCTAAAATGTCAGGGTAGGGGGGGAAAAAAGAAAAATAGGACTCTCATGCAAGCCAGTTCAGGAAAGAATTGGTCCTACCAGCTCCTTGCTCTTGCAAATATTCAACATGAAAAAATCCAACATTCAAGCCACCAAGATGTGCACCATACATGAAGCACTGAAGAAAAGCAAAGGTGTGTGTGAGAGCTCTCCCTAACCTCTTCAGCTCATGTCTAGAAATCCATATCCAAGATGTCTATCACCCCCAAATTATTTTATTGTGGATCTAAGCAAGGGAAGGAACAGGAAAGAGGCACTTAAGAGTTATTCCTGGAAATATCTTAGTGGCATAGCTCTGGACACATTTATACCACCAGGTCCCTCACTACAGTGAGAGGTAACAGTTAATGTCCAAAAGCAACATTTGCTCTTAACACATTAGGTATCTTGAGTCCCCTTTCTGGTGACTTTTGACAGATCATTCTAGCTTTTTAATACCTAATTTGGATTTGAAGCTCCCTGGAATGGTACTACCAGACTTCACCTGTCCTTGAAGCACCATAAACAGTTCTAATATTATAAAAATAACAACTTAACTGATGGATGTGCAACCTGTACCATGTGCCCTGTCATTTCTGCTGATCTGTGGATGCACAAAGTCTGGTTCAGACTTCACAGCTTGCTGCCACAGTATAATCTCAAAAGGACTCAGGAAAGGATTAGTCAATACAGAGTTTGGCACTCAGAGTGTCCCAGTTGTAACATTCAAAGATGAAGGAAATATTTGGATACAATTAATTAGTGGAAATACCTCAACCATTTCACTGGGAAGCATTAATCATTCTTACTAAAATGAATTTGCTGCTAGTAAATATTCTGCTAAATCTTAACTGAAAATTACTTTCTAGGGCAACTTGGAGAAACAGATATTGCATTTCATTTCTTTGGGCAAAGTGGGGACTGGGAGCACACCCAGGGAAACATCTGGGTTAATTGAGGGATGATATGCTGAGAATCATCTCTTATTCCCATATTTCTCCCCCCATTTTATAGTTTCCCTGAGTCATCAGTTATAGAAGAAGAACTTCTTCTGATTTTCACACGAGAAGCAGTTACCTTGCCTGGCATTACAAATGCACCTCACTCTGTTTAAAACAAGAAATGAGCCACTCTGAGCAATAAAAGCATCTGGGTTGAAGTCCCCCATGAGGACCACGGCCTGCAGACTTGAGGCTGCTCCTAAAAAACTCAAAACTCTGTTGCCAACACTAGTTCTGCAGCTAGTTATTGGCTCATCCTCCTTGCTCCCTTTCCCCTCCCCAGCAGGATTGAGAGGACACCACCTGGGGTCCCATGCCCACGACTAACACCCCCAGAGCTCTGCAGTCTCTTTCCCAGCCTTCCCCTGACAGTATCTTTTGTACCCACCTGGAGTAACAGCAGGAGGTTGTAGTCAGAGGGCTGGGTGAGCTTCAGTAGTTCCTCCACAACATCCCAGATCCTGACCCCCAGAATGCAGCAAGCCTCTCTAGATGAAGAGCTGGGCTGACAGATGGGTGCATCTGTCCCCTGCAGCAGGGAGTCACCCACTACAGAATCACAGA
>NW_008619770.1:318-2334 GCF_000691845.1 Merops nubicus | reverse complement strand
TGATGACAAGATTGAGACAATATTCCTTTTCTTACTGACTCTTACACATGGTACTCCAGAAAGAATTGTCAGACAATGGGACTCATTTCAAAAACAATCTCATAGACAATTGGGCTAAGGAACATGGTATTGAATGGGTGCATCACATCCCCTATCATGCACCAGCCTCTGGGAAAATCGAACTATATAATGGGCTGCTAAAAATTACTCTCAAAGCAATGGGGGGTGGAACCTTTACAAAATGGGACAAGCATTTAGCACAAACCACCTGGTTAGTTAACACCAGAGGATCCGTTAATCAAGCTGGTCCTGCCCAGTCAGAACCTTTACATACAGTAGAAGGGGATAAAGTCCCTGTGGTGTATGAAAGGAATTTGCTGGGGAAAACTGAGTGGGTATTCCCTGCTTCAGGCAAAGCCAAAACCATCCATGGGATTGCTTTCACTCAAGGACCTGGACATAACTTGGTGGGTGATGATGAAAGATGGTGAAGTACAATGTGTACTTGTCGAGGTCCAGTGTCAAGGATTACCAGGTCAGGATACGCCCGGGACTTTCTCCCCACCCAAAGGGACTGGAGAGGGTTATAGATGAGATCGAGACGTTCACGTGTTGCTCGCCTATCAGGGGTAGATCAGAAATAGCCCTTTACCATGCTCAAGAATTGTTGCTGATACCAATGTTCAATATAAGAATTATGTGGTTTATTAAGGGTTAACACTGGTTGGAGATTGAAAGTTCAAAGGTTTGGGTTACTAGTTTGTGCGACATTAAGATGGCGTTTACAGGAAGTCTCTTAAGATGATGGGAATTGTAGTCTCGGACGACAAGATGGCATCGGCAGGAAGTTCTGGTTAAAAGCCTTCTGGGAGATGTAGTATCCAGAAGTAACGGCAAGATGGTGCCCAGAAATCACGGTCAAAATGTTGGTGCAGCATCAGCAGAGCCGCAAGGCAAGGCGAGCGGCAGCAGCAGGTGTGCAGTGCGTTCCAGGGGGGACAAAGCTTTACAGTTCCTTTCAGAAGGGACAGCTCTGGTAGAAAGCTGTGGGCACTTGCAGTTCGCAGCAAGCGTTAAGGTAGCGGCCGTGAGTCACAGTAGGCATCAGCGGTTTCGTGGAGGGGGGGTGCAGCGGCAGCAAGCGCTGGCAGGGCACGGCGCAGCGGGTGCCGTGCATCCGGCTCTGGTTAGCTCCAGCAAAGCCCCAGGGGAAAGGCAGAAGTGGCTTACCGGGGCTGGAGCAGAGTGTCTCTTGATGCGGTTTGTCCCAGGTCCAATGGTGATCTGGGCTGGACCATATCAGATCAAATCTTCCATTTCTTCTATAGTAGTTCTATCTCAATACCAGCAGAGGTTACCATAGGATCATTTATGTCTCCAAGAAAGCCAAACCGAAAGTATAGAAGCCCCGATTCTGACATCTCACCCCGTGGCTTTTGAGGCAACAACAATGTAGCATACCTACTACCTAATTTATATACATGTCTCTTAGGTTCTTGTCTAAATTCTTTATTTACAAACACAAATGGAAATTAAAAATTAACATAATACTATATACATGTTCATGATCCAGCACAAACCACTAATACATCAATAAAATACACCATACTAAATTCTCGCTGTTTCTGTATTACAAACAACAACTCAAAGGCAGATGCAGAGGGAGGCTGGATCATGGAGTACCTTTAAGCTATTGGGCTCATAGCGAACGTAACTCCTCCGGAGTTCAACGTCAGGGTGATCAGGCCTGACCTTGAAGTTTGGAATGTCCTCAACACTCTGAGTTGTGAGTCTGATAATCTGTTCCCTAATACTATTCACTGAACATAAATTATACATTTTGTACTAACTTTGTGTTGTTTGTTATTCAAATCGATTGCAAACCATGTATTTGAGTTTACTAGTGTTTGTAAATTAAGTTTAACTCTACCAATGTTTGGTAGATTTACCAAAACAGTCTGTCCAGGGTGAAGAGGAGTCTTGGATTTGGTGTATGGTGTCCTGAGCCTTTCATTA
>NW_008619770.1:0-306 GCF_000691845.1 Merops nubicus | reverse complement strand
AGAGGCGTTAAGGCGAGGGCATCCATTCACCCCCCACCTATTGTTTACAGTGGTAATTGCATAGTTCAATCTCTAATCCCATATGGAATCCTGAGGGTGAATAAGAATTTTGATTAATCCATTAGTACACTCTACTACCCCATTGGCTTGTGAGTAGTAGGGGACATGAAATATCGATACCTTCTCTTTTAGCCCATTGTTGTACTAAATGAGAGGTAAAATGAGTTCCGTTATCAGAATGGATATTTGTGGGCTTAGGCAAGACCCCAAATACCTTCTCAAGGAAAGGTGCTATGCTGGACCTTG